>NW_004949133.1:3299163-3307259 GCF_000317375.1 Microtus ochrogaster | reverse complement strand
TAGTGGAAAGAGAGAACCAACTTCTGCAAGTTGTCCTCTGACTTCCACATGCATGCCACGGCTTACATACATGCACACGCATACATACATACATACATGCATACATACATACATACATACCATACACATAAATAAACACTTTAAAAATACATGTTGAGTAAGTAAGTATAAACTAAAAGTTGGAAGTGAAAGAAAAAGATATTCGGAAGAAGGAATAATTGATGTGATTAAGTCCTACAAAGGAGTTTCAATAAATGTCCAGCTAATACTTAAGGTATGCCTGCTACCACTGGAAGCCAAATGTTAGGATACGAAGAGTAAAATCAACACAAAGTAGCTTTTAGCATCACGGATATGAATGAGGTTAAGACCACAATTGTAGGTCCTACTCTTTAAACTCAAGGGAAACCAAGAGAGGGAGTCAAAGGTGGGATGCTGAGGAATTTCGTATATTCTGGTTTCAATTTTCTCAGCAGACTGCGGTCTATTGAGAGCAAAAGGGTTATAAGGAGCAGACTTACAGTAGAAAATTGAGGCTAAATATTCACCATAGAGTTGGATATGGCTCATCGGATAAAGACACTTGCTTCCAAGCCCAATAACCCGAGTTCCACACCCAAGACCCACACAGTAGACGGAAAGAACTGGGTCCTGAAAGTTGTTCTCTGACCTCCACATATACTTTATTGGATATGACCATCACACACATACATGTACACACTAATAAATAACTAAAATAAAATTTTAAATCATTTTAAAACATTTACAGTAAGTAAACAAGAGGTGGAAACAATAAAACTAAGAACAATTCTACATGCCTAAATAATATTAAATTCTGCTCATCTGTAGAAGGCCCATTGTCTCCATGTTTGTGTCCTTTATCTAACAGTCAGCATTAAACTATGGAAAGATCTGTACAAGTAACAGCTACCTGACGGCTTGTAAGTGAAGAGAAGTGATAAAATCCAAGTTGCTAGTGTGGGTTTTTCCATCTCTACCTCTTTTTCCCTTTGCCTACCTCTAACAAGGAGACAACAAAATTCAAAACAGTGCATCCCCAGTTCCCCTGCAGGAGGAAGAAGCCACACGACATGCTTCTGGCCAATAGGACAAACTGCAGGGTTGAAAATCACCATGATCTGTACAGCTTTGGCAGCTTTGGATCCGACCTGACAGGGGTGATGAAGGAATGACAAAAGAACAGACACACACATAGAAAAGCTGGAATTGAGTGGGCCATGTCCTCTCTGATGGAGACACACCAACCACAACCTGGAAACTCAGCATATTTATTGTGTATGACTGAACAAGCAGGTGGGTTTATTAGATACAGCTGATAAGGAGGGTTAGTCCACCTCCATAGACGGGTAAGCTGTCTCGGGCTGTAGTTCTCTTGGAGGAGGAAGCTGTAATTGATACTTTCTGTAGACTCTCAATATACATACTCAGACCAGGGGAAGGCTTTGCCATTTCCATGGTCTGAGACATTGGGATCCTTGACATGGAAGTGCCTATGTGAACAATATACAACCACTCAGAACTTCATCTACACATGTTCCCTTTCTTGTTTCTTCCATGTTCCTCATGCAGCTTGACTTCTAATTTTGCAAAGCTCTACGTAGTCTCTGGAGCCCAGCTGAAAAGAGAAAGAAACAAAGCACTGTGGTCTCAGGTCTGTGTTATTTGGCTCATCCTGCTCAAAACATAGAACAACTAAAAACCTGGCAAGGTCCTCCTCCTCCTGACCACCACATTCCACTCCCTGGCTCCCATAAGCTTGTAACAATATTATAATGCACCAGACAGTGGTGGCGCACGCCTTTAATCCCAGCACTCAGGAGGCAGAGACAGGCAGATCTCAGTGAGTTCGAGGCCAGCTTAGTCTACAGAGTGAGTTCCAGGACAGGCTCCAAAGCTACAGAGAAACCCTGTCTCAAAAAACAAACAAACAACAATAACAGCAAGCCAATATAATGTAAAACTGCATTCAGTCCAATTTCAAAGGTCCTCATAGTCTATCACAGTCTCAACAATGTTTAACAGTTCAAAGTCTCTTCTAAGAATCATGAAATCTCTTAACTGGAATCCCCTATAAAATCAAAAACAGCTTACATACTTCAACATATAATGGCACAGATTATATTACCACTTCAAAACATAGGGAAGGGAGCAGAGTGGGGGGATACTGGAGGAAACACTTCAGAGCTGCTTGTAAGACCTGGGCAACAAAGTCTGGTACAGTTCTTCTGGATCTTGGTATCTTGGTGTTGCGGGATATTTGATTGCACTGGGACCCCCCAGAGATTGTGTTAATAAAGTTAACCTTGAATCAGGGCACAGATCCAGTGACAAGCTGACCAGAATTGGCCATAAAGAAACCAGGAATATGAATAGAGAGATGCACAGAAGAAACAGGGAAGGTCTTAGAAGTTTGTGGTCTTTTTTGGTTTGGAGTGAGTGAAGAGATGCTTCTCTTACTGGGTCTCCGGACAAAACAAGAAATTCAACTGGTTGCTTCTCAGCTTCTCTGATCTAGCAGTTTTTTGCCCCAAAATATGAATCCCAAGTCTTTATTGGTAAATAGAATGATAGAGACTTAGTTAAAACCTACATTTGGTGGCCGCAACTAAATTGTAGCTGGCAGGATTGGAAGTCACACCAGTTTAAGCAGCAGGGTGCTGACCACAGGGCTGTGGGCACAGACCGTAGTTAAAATATCAATAGATTCAACTATGCCAACAGATAAATATCTTAGTTAGGGTTTCTATTGCTGTGAAGTGACACCATGACCACAGCAACTCTTAGAAAAACATACATACTTCTTTCTCTTGGTCTGGTTCCATTTACTGTTCACCCCTTTCCTTGGCAGGTATTCCAAGGCTCTGGCATCTCCAATATCTTGGGGTCTCCAATTCAATCCAGGCTTCAACTTTCCAGCTTCACTCAATGGCGTCTCTAGGCCTAGACACCCCTCTCGCATGCCTCGCTTCAGTGGCTTTCTTTAGTCATGGAGTTAGATTCCATAACACCTTTCTATCCTTGACTCTAAAGCCAAAATCACATTACCAAAGATGCTAGGTTCTACTATTTGCTGGGGCTGGAGTATTCAATGGTTACCTTCACTGCCTAAGACTGACTGTTCTGGAACTTGCTCTACTGGCCAGGCTGGCCTCAAACTTAGAGATACGCCAACCTCTGCCTTCCTAGTGCTGAAATTAAAGGTGTGCATCACCACATACGGCCCTAAGCTTTTCTTTAATTCTTTTTCACAAATTGGAAACTTAACTGGGTGAGATCTTGCCCTGATGTCACCACTCCCTTTATCCCATTTCTTAATCTGTCCTTAATCTTAATACGTCCTTGAACAGAGGACGTATCTCCATTTCACTTCCTGGTGCTCCTTTTCTCCTCAAGTCATACATTTTTGCATTTTTTTCCTTGCTCAGCTTGCTCCTATTCATTATAAATCTTCATTAGAGCTAACACTAAAATGACAAAAAAATGACATGATAGAGTCTATGCTATACTGTTTGGAGATTTCCTCTGCCAATGGAATTAATCCAAAACTCTTCACTTTAACCTTGGGGCAGACTTTTCAGATAAGGTCCAAAAGCAGTCACATTCTTCAACAAAATATCACAAAAGCAACCTCTGGGCAACACACTAAAATTCTTTTCCTCTGAAACCTCTTGAGCCAGGTCCCCATAGTTCATCAAATCACACTCAGCACCACTGTCTTCTATGTTCCTATTAGTATGGTCCACTAAGTAGTAGATAAAACATTCCATTGTTTTCCTAATCCACAGTCCCAAAGTCCATATTCCTTCAAACAAAAATATGCTCAGGCCTATGAGAGCAATACCTCAGTCACTGGTCTATTGCTATGAAGAGGCACCATGACCATGATAACTCTTATAAAGGAAAACATTTAATTTAATTCAGAGGTTTAGTCCATTATTATCATGGAAGGATTGGTGGCATTCAGGTAGACATGGTGCTGGAGAAGGAGCTGAGAATCCTACATCTTGATCTCCAGGCAATAGGAACTGAACTGAGACACTGCGCATAGCTGAGCATAGGAGATCTCAAAGCCTGACCCCACAGTGACACATTTCCTCCAACAAGACTCACATCTCCTAATAATGTCACTCCCTATGAGCTTATGGGGGTCAGTTACATTCAAACTACCATACTTTGCAAATCTCAGTGACAAGGTTTTTATTCCCCTTTAAATGGCAATTCTCTCAATGCCTTTAATTCGTTGTAAGCTTGCCATCCCCAAGTAGTTTAATGGAGCCCACTGAAGCTTCAGGTGGTTAAAGAAATGTCCCCTAAAATAAAGGGAGTAATTTGTACAAACAAGTGTGGAAGAATGTGACCAAGCCACTGGATGAAAACCTGTGGATCCAGTAAGTTCTCCCCTGACTTGACTTATCTACATGGATATAATTATCAGACACATCAGAAATATGGCTTCTAGGCTATTTCCCAAACCCCATGCTCTCCCCATTTGCATTAGCCTTATTATCTGACCCCCACATTTATTGGCAGAGGCATCTTCCTTGTAGTTTGTATAAGAGACCTCCTCCTCCTCTGAACCCCCGTGATCAGTTTCAAGAGTCACTGATGTGGAACTCTCCTCTGTATGTTGTGAATTGTTTTGTTAATGAATAAAGCTGCTTTGGTCCTATTGCAGTGCAGAATAGGGCAAGGTGGGAGTTCCAAGCAGATAGAGGAGGAAAGAGTAGGTGGAGTCAGAGAGAAGCCATGTATCCACCACAGGAGACAGATGCTGGACACCGGATGGAAACAGGCATGGTGGTGCATGCCTTTAAGCCAGCATTCAAGAGGCAGAGACGGGAAGATCTCTGAGTTCCAGGCCAGCCTGGTCTATAGGGCAATTTCCAGGACAAGTGGATCTATACAAAGAAACCTTATCTTGAAAAACAAACAACAACAACAAAAAAGAATTTAGGGTCTGAAGAGATGGCTCAGTGGTTAAGAGCATCATTGCCTGCTCTTCTAAAGGTTCTGAGTTCAATTCCCAGCAACCACATGGTGGCTCACAACCATCTGTAATGAGGTCTGGTGCCCTTGTATACATAATAAATAAATAGTATTTTTTAAAGAATTTAAATAAAATAAAACAAAGAGCAATAATTTACAAAATTCATATCCGTTGATGAGCATGTAGTCATTGAAGTTAGAAAGTCAGTATAAATTCAGCCTTAATTACAGGAATTCTTTCACATGCTATAACATGGATGTTACATTGTTGAGTGAACTAACACAGGCACAAAAAGACAAATAGCTACCTGTGCTCATGCATGCCTGTGATTCCAACACTTCAGAGACTGAGGCAGGAGACTGAATGTGAAGTCAGCTGGACTACACAAGTTCCAGGTCAGTTGGGGCTACATAGTGGTACATTGCTTGTGTGTGTGTGTGTGTGTGTGTGTGTGTGTGTGTGTGTGTGTGTGTATGTGTGTGTGTGTAGTATGATTGTGTTTAAGTTAGATGTCTATAGAACTCAAAAGTCCAGAAAGTAAAATTAGGCAGTCACCAAGGTTTGGGAAGAGGAAGCATGAGAAGAAAACACAGAGGGATAGAGCAGCCAATAAAACTTCAATGGGACTTTAAACATGAGAATGTCTCAGTAGCACAGACACTGAGAGCAACAATTAATAAATGGGACCTCCTGAAACTGAAAAGCTTCTGTAAAGCAAAGAACACTGTCAACAAGACAAAACGATAGCCTACAGAATGGGAAAAAATCTTCACCAACCCCATATCAGACAGAGGACTGATCTCCAAAATATACAAAGAACTCAAGAAACTTGACATCAAAAGAACAAATAATCCAATAAAAAGGGGGGGGTGTACATACCTAAACAGAGAACTCTCAACAGAGGAATCTAAAATGACTGAAAGACACTTAAGGAAATGCTCAACATCCTTAGTCATCAGAGAACTGCAAATCAAAACAACTCTAAGATTCCATCTTAACTCCCGTAAAAATGGCCAAAATCAAAAGTGCTGATAACAGCTTATGCTGAAGAGGATGTGGGGTAAGGAGAACACTCCTCCATTGCTGGTGGAAGTGCAGACTTGTACAGCCTCTTTGGAAATCAGTATAGCGGCTTCTCAGAAAATGAAGAAATAATCTACCTCAAGACCCAGCAATGCCACTTTTGGGTATATACCCAAAGGATGCTCAATCATACCACAAGGACATGTGCTCAATGATGTTCATAGCAGCGTTATTCATAATATCCAGAACCTGGAAAGAACCTAGATATCTGCTCCTCAATCAAAGAATGGATATAGAAAATGTGGTACATTTATGCAATGGAGTACTACTCAGCAGTAATGACATCTTGAAATTTGCAGGCAAATGGATGGATCTAGAAAAAAATCACATTGAGTGAGGTAACCCAGACTCAGGAAAACAAATATCATATCTACTCAGTCATAAGTGACTTTTAGACATAAAGCAAAAAACAAAAACAAAAAACCAGCCTACAGTCCACAACCCCAGAGAACCTAGACAACAAAGAAGGAAGACCCTAGGAGATATTACATGGATCTACACAGAAAGGAGAAAAACACAAGATCTCCTGAGTAAACTGGGAGCATGGGGGTCCCTAGAGAGAGTAGAAGGGGAAAGGGGGCAGGAAATGAGGGGAGCGGAGAAGAATGTATAGCTCAATAAAAAGAAAACATGAGAACGGGAAAGCTTTCAAGGATTAACCCAAGGCATCTCCCTAGAGAATTGTGCCACAAAAACAGAGACTGAGAATTAGGGACAGGAAGTAGACTCCTTGTGCTTTCGTTGTAAATAACTTGAGAATGAGATAAGAACAGAACATTAAGCTGAAAAGCATAACTGGAGAGGCAGCACCGAGGTGTTTCTGTTAACATGAAATATAATCATAGAAAGAAATCTTGAAAATGAGGAAAGTGGTTACAGGGGTGTTTTGGAACTCTAATATGGAAATGACTAGGTCTGTCTGCCTTTATACAGTGCGCTTAAGAAACAATGGGACTGATCCACGCATTGGGTCTCAGAAACTCTTCAAGCTACTTCTTGTAGTAAACATCTTGATGAAAGCCTTCAATAGGCTACCATTTCGCCATTCCCTGGTGAACCATGATTGTCACTGTGGTTATTCATTACCACACTTTATCGGGTTTCTCTATAAGACCCTGCCCTATCAAGAGAATACTAATGACTTGTTTTATAGGAGCCCCTTGTAACCCCAGTACCTTTTAACCAGCCATTTCATTTTTGCTGTGTTTTAAGAACACAATTACACTGATTCTCTACTAATGAAGGGCTAAGAGATGACCCAAGAACCTCTCCTACAGAGCTTTAGGATAAACACAGTGGTAATCCTTTTTGTAGCTAAGCTCTTCTTGACGCTTCTCAAAGTCTGAGGATGTCTATGTGATAATTTTACAGGCATAGCTTTTGGGTCACACTTTCCATACACACACCATGCCATCCTTACAGTCCAGAAAGGAATCAGAATGGAAAAGTGGCCCAGACATACACACACACTTCCAAGTTAGCACAATTCTTCATTGATCTAATAATGACAGGACAAGTAAGGTGGCTCATTATGTTAAGGAACTTTCCACCAAGTTGGATGGCCTGAGCTCAATCCCTAGATCCCACATGGTGGAGGAGAGAACCAACTCCTAATATCCAATGACAATAATGACCCAAATCTCTTTCTGCATACTTGTCTATTTAAGTCATGTTAATATTCAAATATTTATTTCTTAAGTAGATAAGCCAAATGTTTTCATGTCTTTTGCCTTTTAAGTTCATTCTTTCATCTAACATCTAAATAAAATATATCTTTGCATGCTCCACCGGGGACCTATATTTCCACCAGGAATCTGCAATTCCAACGGGAACCTGCATTTGTGAAGCACTGGGGAGAGATGATGCTTATGTTCTCCTAGTGTTCTCTCCTAATTCCTGGGCCTAGAGGCTTTCCAACCCCTGTTGCCATCTCACCATCTGCAGGTGTCCCCACCATACTGTTCCATCTCAAACACAGGCTATGCCCCTCCAAGGACCACCAATA
>NW_004949133.1:3291092-3298823 GCF_000317375.1 Microtus ochrogaster | reverse complement strand
GAAATCTTTAATAAATAAATAAATAAAAAAGTTTGTGTGTCTCACTCACTCTCACTTGAAGATTGCAGGACGAGGGCAGGAATCTAAAGCACCACGTAGAAGAGGAAGCACATGGCTGGGAAGATTGCTCAGCTGGTAAAGTGCCTGCCGAACAAACATGAGGACGTGAGCGCAGAGCCCCAGCATCCAAGCACGATATAGCACAGGTGCACCTGTAACCCTAGTGCTGGGGCTTGGGAGGAGGGGCGGGGGATAGACAGATGCCCAGAGCTTGTTGGATAGCCAGTCTAAACAGCTAATGAGTCCCAGACTCAGAAAAAAAAAAAAAATCTTAAAAAAAAAGTGCTTGATAAAGGAAGACACCCAGCATTGATCTCTGGCCCCATACACACACACACACACACACACACACACAGAGAGAGAGAGAGAGAGAGAGAGAGAGAGAGAGAGAGAGAGAGAGAGAGAGGAACAATTTCTATTTTAATAATAGAAAACATTAAAATTAAGTGCTTTAAGTCACTGTCCTCCAAGTTTTTGATCATTCCTGCATTCCCACACAGGGACATTCTTACTGGGTATCATTTTCCCCAAGCATCCTTCCTTGGAGCCTACTGCTATTCCTGAAGTTATTCATACCTACTTGGCTTATAATAAAATACTATATCCTGGTGGCCGTCTTTCCCCAGTAACTTAGTACAAATGTTCCCTCAGAAACTGGCAGACTGCAAAGCTGTTTGTTTGTGTGTTTGTCTGTTGCCAGTACATTTACTCGTCTGCCTCACCCACCACAGAAAACTGAAACACACTCATTACTCTGCGATTCAGACCAAGGTCAACACTTCATTAAACAGCTGATCCCGCTTCAGTACAGGCTTTGGGGCCTATCCCTGCCCACTGAGGCTTTCCTAAGCTCGAGAACTTTCTACTTCTTACACAAAGTTTAGCAACCATGACCAGTTTCTAAATAATCTATTGACAAATCTTTGTCTTATCAATTTGTTTTTATCAATAATAATAAATATCAAACATAACATTCAGAATGAAGATGACTCACAAGAAGTCAAAATGACCTGCAAGGTCAGGAGGCCTGTGGTGTCTTTGGAAAAGGTGATGCTCCCTTGCAGGAGGGATTTGGGAGACTTTGTCTTGTTGAAGGAAAGCTTTGAAAGCAAAGCTAATGGAAACTCTCTTCTCTGTGAGGGGGAGGGTGGTTAATAAAAGTGAGAAAGCACCCCTTTCCCTCCTTTGTGAGTCATTTCCTTCTCAGGGCTTCCTGTTTGTCCTTGGTTGTTCCTCAAGCCTACCTTTCCGCCCTTGCCTCCCCTCCCCAGCACGATTTTCACAGGTCCACGGTTGAGTGAGTTGAAGGAGGCCTCCAAAGCCTTTGATGTTGAAACCGGTTATGAAGCCAGAAATGACTCCTGAATTTACAAACTTTCCAGTCAGGGTGAGCCTGTCTTGATGCAACAGGTAGCTACAAGCTCCAAACCCAGCCCTGCTCATGTGTGTGTGTTCCCCCTCCACTTCCCTCCCTCCATCTCGTCCCATTTCTTCATGATCATCTCTCCGCTCCCCTTTCTTACTTAAGTGTTGTTTTCATGGATTTAAAGACACTTAGACTAGGGATGCAATCTCAAGCATGGAAAGTAAAGCTTTTTTGTTTGTTTTCTTTTGAAACAGGGTCTCTCTCTCTCTCTCTCTCTCTCTCTCTCTCTCTCTCTCTCTCTCTCTCTCTCTCTCTCTCTCCCCACAGTCGTGGCTGTCCTAGAACTCCCTCTGTAGACCAGACTGACCTTGAACTCAGAAATACGCCTGCCTCTCCCTCCCCAGTGCTGGGATTAAAGGTGTGCCACCTTGTCTGGCAGGAAATAAAACTTTGAAATGAAGATTTTGAAGCTTTTTAACTGAACTCCAAGTTGGCTGGTCCTCAAGAAGCATAAGAAATAAAGTTGGGGTTTTGTTTTTGTTTTTTGTTTTTTGTTTTTTGTTTTTTGTTTTTTTTTAAAGAGGAAAAAAACAGAGATCTTTTGCAAGGGTAACCATAAAGATGAAACATCTTAGCCTGGTGTCTCTGATCTAAGTGGCATCAGTAGAGCTGTTTCTGAGAATAATGACAGCTGGCCTGTGTGTGGCTACTTTTTCTCAAGCGGACAAGTCATCAGCAAGAGGTCACACTTCGTTGTGGGATGGCTCTGAGAATAAATGCTGGCCTTCCTCAGTAGCTGGACTGCCTTGGGTAAGACACGTGGCCTAGCCCAGCAGTTTTTATCAGCACAGCACCACTCTTAGGACCCTTAGTGTCCAGTACCATCGTAATTGCCAATGACTATGCTGGACCAGCTGCAGCTATTATTAACTCTGAATAAATTAAGTTTTATGTGTAAATAACCTATCACTGACACATAATTGTAGATGCTCAATTAATTTTAGCTCTACTAATGATTATTTTCCTCCCTATCCACCCCCAGACCTCATCATCAAGTCAGTTCTGTTGGAAAACTGGTTTTTGCTTTTAAGTATTATTCTAATGTTCCACAGTTTACAGAAAGGAAACCTTAGACACAGAGGTAAATAGACTAAGAACACAATATTGAGTCAGAGGCTCCAGTATAAGACTGTGTATGCCATTTCAGAATACGAGCCAATAATTCCAAGCAGAACTCTATAGGAATCAATTACAGTTGTCAAGAGAAAAAGAGCTGAAACTTTTAAATCAGGAGGACCTGGGTTCAGGCTCTGTTCCCACCAGTCACTATCTATGTGATCTCAAAGAAGCCGCTTACCCTCTATAAGTCTCATTTTCCCCATGCACAAAATGGCACCTAAATGATTAAGTGGGATGGTCAGTCCATGTGCAAATGAAATTTTAAATGGGATTCTTTCTCCTTTAGTTTTTTTTTTGTTTTGTTTTGTTTTGTTTTTTTTGGTTTTTCAAGACAGGGTTTCTCTGTGGCTTTGGAGCCTGTCCTGGATCTAGCTCTGTAGACCAGGCTGGTCTCGAACTCACAGAGATCCACCTGCCTCTGCCTCCCGAGTGCTGGGATTAAAGGCGTGCGCCACCATTGCCCAGCCTTTCTCCTTTAGTTTTAACTGGTGCTCCAAAAACCAAAATCTGAACTATAAGTTTTCCCGTAGTGCAAAGCATGGGCACTTGTTTAAAGGATACAACCAAGGCTGGTGTTGTGACACATCACCTACTTCATGAACTGAAGTCAAAAAGAGAAGCAGGGAAAGCGCTTCGGCAGCGTGTTCTGGAATATCACGGTCTACTCCCCTTCCCTATAGGGAAAGGAAACTCCCATCATGTCAAGTCAATCAACAGGCTTCAGTGGAAACATGGGTGGCTCATTCAGAGAGGCAGACGCCCCCAGAGTACAGACAGTAGGAGAGAGGCTGTGCAGACGTGCTTGAGAGCACAGAGCAGAGGAAGAGAGAGGCCTTGAGTAGGATGGTCGCACAGTGGTGTTTTTACAGATCAGCATAAGCGTTCCACGGTGGAATTAGTTGGAAAGCTCACCACTCCATGGAAGTCCATGAAGACTAGGAAAAGAGTTGCAGTTAAAAGGGAAATCAAGCCAGATAAGAGTTATAATATCATAATTAAAGCCCCCAGCAGGGAAGTCTTTGAAGAACCTAAAGTATATTCCATGGGAAAAACAGCCTTCTGTTTTATATCTGTTACATTTCAGGTCACAGTTGGATGTAAAACACAATCTAGATGTTACCAAAGTCCTAGGCTATAAAGGACTTGACTTCAGGGAGTCCCAACAAATTAGGTCTGACCACTCACTCCAGAAATCAAAAAGAAAAAGTAATAGTAAGTATGGGTTCTATCAATATATTTTAAAAAGAAAAGAAATCAATGTATTCCAGCCCTGACTTTGAGCGTACCGCAGTGAGCTTTAGGGTTGGTGAAGGAAGAACTGAGGCATAAGGGCAATAGGGATGCACAGTTAGGTCACACACACACACACATCGAACTACAGTCTGGTTGACCCTTAATTCTGGCTCTGTTAGGCTGGTCCAGATAAGTCACTGTCACACCAATTAAGGGATCATTTCGGCTCCCTCTGTTTCTGGCATAGGATAACTGCCTTTGTTTGTTGTGAACACTCTTATTGAGTAATCTACCTCCAAGACTCCACTGTCCCTAGAATTCAACACAACTGGAGATTTAGAGCAATGTCCAAGACTTTCAGATACATCCTCAAGGGTCTAGAATAGATTTTGTAAAAGCTAGCAGTAAAAACGCCTTGGTTCCTTTTATTTTGATGACTTCAGTCTTAAAAGATGAAGCAGATTAGATAAATTTGAGGCTAATCATGAAAAATAAATTAAAAAAAAAATGGAGGCTAACCAACCTGTATTACCAGCTTTTACACCAGTACTGTTTGAGTAATTAACACACCTATAGGCAGAGTTGAATAGGGATCTGACCCAAAGTAAAAGACAGATACAAAAGGAGGATAGATGTGTTAAGCTTCATCCTGACTCTAATTACGCAGCTGCAGGCCCAAGTGCATGTTATGACTGTGCCTGTTACAGTTTGAGTATGAAAAAACCTTCCAGAAAGATCCATATGTTGAAAGCTTAGTTCTCAGTTGGCAGAGCCAATCATCGGGAGGTGATTGGATCATGATGGCTCTAATCTAATCAACTGATTAAATTTTAAATTATTTATTTTTATTTATTATTGGGTAATTTAATACACATATATGTAATATATTTTTATTATATTATCATAGCTTTATGTTTAAAAACCCCTTTAAGTGAGTACATATGATAATTGTCTGTCTGAGTCTGTGTTACCTCACTCAATATGATGTTTTCTAGCTCCATCCATTTGCCTGTAAAATTCAAGATGTTGCTATTTTTTCTGCTGTGTAGAACTCCATTGTGCAAATGTACCACATTTTCCTTATCCTTTCTTCGGTTGAGGGGCATTTAGGTTGTTTCCAGGTTCTGGTTATGACAAACAATGCTGCTATGAACATATTTGAGCACATGTCCTTGTGGCACGATTGAGCATCCTTTGAATATATACCCAAAAGTGTTATTACTGAGCCTTGAGGAAGGTTGTTTCCTAATTTTCTGAGAAATCACCACACTGATATCCAAAGGGGCTGTACCAGCTTGCACTCCCACCAGCACTGTAGAAGTGTTCTTTTTACCCCACAACCTCTCCAGCATAAGTTGTCATCAGTGTTTTTGATCTTAGCCATTCTTTTAGGTGTAAGATGGAATCTCAAAGTTGTTTTGGTTTGCATTTCTCTGATGACTAAGGATGTTGAGCATTTCCTTAAGTGTCTTTCAGCCATTTTAGATTCCTCTGTTGAGAGTTCTCTCTTTAGGTCTGTACTCCATTTTTTTATTGGATTATTAGCTCTTTTGATGACCAATTTCTTGAGTTCTTTGTATATTTTTGAGATCAGACCTCTGTCTGATGTGGAATTGGTAAAGATTTTTTTTTCCCATTCTGTAGGCTGTCGTTTTGTCTTGTTGACTGTGTCTTTTGCTTTACAGAAGTTTTTCAGTTTCAGGAGGTCCCATTTATTAATTGTTTCTCTCAGTGTCTGTGCTACTTGGGTTCTATTTAGGAAATGATCTCCTGTGCCAATGCGTTGATCTCAAAAATAACTTTCCTCTTTTAAGTTGTCTTTCTGAACTATTTGTCACAATTATGAAAAAGTGACTAATATAGTACTTTAAAAAATTTTTTTTCTTTCTTTTTGGGGGGGCCTGGGCAGTTTGGATGCTCAACTTACTAAACCTGGATGGAGGTGGGCAGTCCTTGGACTTCCCACAGATCAGGGAACCCTGATGGCTCTTCAAGCTGATGAGGGAGAGGGACTTAATCGGGGGAGGGGGAGGGAAATGGGAGGCGGTGGCGGGGAGGAGGCAGAAATCCTCAATAAATAAATAAATTAAAAAAAATTTTTTTAATCAGCCTTTGAGTCCTCGTTACAATTTCCATTCTAGCCACTATGATATTCCAGTATCTTCTGCCAGAGCAAAGTTCATGGTCGCTCCCAATTCCTACTCATGATTAATTACTTTAGTTTATGAAACATTAGTAACCCTCTTTCACGTTCCTTTCCTACCTACCTTGAACTAGGTATTCTACCTTAAACCTGTATTCTCCTAATGGTTTTATTCCTTTACTTTTCTCTGTCTTCAGTCTCCTATTTCCTGCTAAGATCAAAACTAGATTTCTTCCTTTTCTTATGCATAAAAGTCCAATCCAACCATTTCTTTTTTTTTTCTTCAGGATGAAGAGATGAAGATGAAGAGCCTTGGCTCTTCTTCCAGATGACCTAAAATTGAGTCTCAGTGGATCTGATGCCCTCTTCTGGCCTCTGCAGGCACTGCACACAGATGGTACACAGACATACATATAGGCAAAATATCCATGCACCATTTTTTTTAATTTTCCCTGTATGTTTCCTAAAATCTTTTTCTTCAGGTCATTTCTTTCATCTTGAGTGTATTATTTTCTTAAAAATAGTTCAACAGCTCAATACAAGAAAATGTCTTAGGTGTGACAATATACATCTATAATCATAGCACTTGGGAAGTAGAAACAGCAGGATTAGGGGTTCAAGAACAGCAGCCTACACATAGAAAAAAGAGCTACATCACAAGTTAGAGGGCAGTCTGGGCTATATGAGCTCTTGGTAAAAAGAGAAGAAAGGCAGAGCAGCAGTGGCTTACACCTTCAATACCAGCACTCAAGAGGCAGAGGTAGGGGGATTTCTGAGTTCAAGGTCAACCTGGTCTACATAGCAAGTTCCAGGTATCCATGGCTACACATAGACATCCTGTCTCAGAAAAAAAAAAAAAAGTAAAGGAGAAGGAAGAGGAGAAGGAGGACGAGGGAGTTAGAATATAGCTCGGTGGTAGAGGGCTCACTCAGCATATTTTAGGTTCAGTTATCAACACTGGAAAGAAGGAGGTGGAAGTATTTGAACCACTAGTTGTTACTTCAAGAAAGAATTCAAACCAGGGAGCTTTTGCAGAGTAAGTTTCTGGATAATTGGTCAGTTAAATTAATGTTCTTCATCTATAGACTTATGTAAAACAGCTAGCCTGGCCTCTTTAATAAGCTTAGAGAATCCAAGTGGATTGCCTAACTTCAGAAAGAAGTTGGTATCAACATAAAAAACTGGTGTTGCAAGGAGGGGCTGCTTGTTTGTCCCGGCTGCCCAGCTAGCTTAGCCCTGAAATAACCACACAGGAACTATATTAATTAAATCACTGCTTGGCCCATTAGCTCTAACTTCTTATTGGCTAATTCTTACACCTTAATTTAACCCATTTATATTAATCTGTGTATCACCACGTGGCAGTGGCTTACCAGGTAAAATTCCCAGCTTCTGTCTCTGGCGGCTCCATGGCATCTCTTCACTCCACCCTTCTTCTTCCCAGCATTCAGTTCTATCTTCCCCGCCTACCTAAGTTCTACCCTATCAATAGGCCAAATTCATTAACCAAGAAAAGCAACACAGAGACAGAAGGATCCCACACCAAACTGGGATTCTGAATTTTTGTGGAGAGTTCCCTGAAACAAACAACAAATGCTTTTGACTCGATTACTGCCAGAATGTATGTTGTTTCAGGTTTAAAAATTCATTTCATAGGAGCCTAGGCAGTTTGGATGCTCAACTTACTAGACCTGGATGGAGGTGGGGGTTCCTTGGACTTCCCACAGGGCAGGGAACCCTGATTGCTCTT
>NW_004949133.1:3267519-3290992 GCF_000317375.1 Microtus ochrogaster | reverse complement strand
GACATCAAGGTGTAAACAAATGGGAGTGGAGAAAGCAGGGAGGAGATTGGGTGCAGAGGAGGGTTATCCAAAACTAAAGGTGTAGGAAGAAGTCACATGAGAATGTACTACTTTATATGCTAATTTTAAAGCATAATTTAAAAAAAAAGACTTCAAGTATAGATGGCATGTGCGGTAGATGATGCCAATCCCAGAAACCATAGGTTTCTAAACTGAAATCTCAAGGCTGCATGTAGACTACCTCCCTAGGAGTTGCCAGCCAGGCATGCTCCAGAGGTCCCCAAAACTATCCCGGTTATGGCCATTGCCCTTGGTTGCCCACCAGACCCCATACAACTTAGTTACAGCATACAGAGAAGTCATGCTGGAACTGAGCAGGACGTTGCTCTCTGCTGGTAACCTACAAGTACCAAAAGTTGTTAGGATTAGTTACAGCATACAGAGAAGTCATGCTGGAACAGAGCAGGACGTTGCTCTCTGCTGGTAACCTACAAGTACCAAAAGTTGTTAGGAAGGCAGCTGAAAGGAAAAGCTACCAATAATCTTTCCTAGCTTTGGGCTTTTCAAGAAGTGTTTTGTTGGCACAATAATGGAACTGTTATGGGGTTCAACAACTGACTTTGGGTTATGTCTGAGGCCCACTCCATAGAAAGGAATTCCTTCCCAATAGTGTAACTACGGTCCAAGACCCATTACTAGGGAAGTCATAGGCACTAAGAGTGAAACTGGTATTTTTCTTTGCTAAATAGCCATGTTGTCGAACTGCCTCTTGAGTATATTTATACCCCTGGACTAGGGCAGGCCTCAGCCATCATCAAAGAAGCCTCAAATGAAAAGCAGTTAATGCAGAGACCAGAGGCTGGTCAAAGTCCTGGGGGAAGTGACTGTTGGATGCTCAGACTTAAATGGGGCAACTGTATCTTTCCCTCCAAGTTTCCAGGAACATTGTAGACAAGGGAGCTGGGAGCTGTGAAGCTCTATGTTATGTCCATGACACAGTCATGGCTATGTACTTACAACAGTTGTCGCTGTTCACAAAGGGCCCACACGAGACTGAACTGTAAACATGCAGTCATAGGTGGGAGAGGGGCTCACAGTACCCCCACCCCACCCAGAGGAGCAAATGGCAATCTAAGGCTAGTGAGGGAAAAGAAAGTATTGTCTTCAATGAAGAAGCTACTGACCAGTTACCCATATTCCAGTGGGTAGCTTCACACCCATGACCTTGTGAGTAGCCTGGGTTAAATCCAAGGGGTCACAAAACAAATACGGAAACAAAAGGGCATAGGAAGAAGAACCAGTAAGGTGGATCAGCAGTTAAAGATGCTTGCTGTTAAGCCTGCTGGCCTGGATTTGATCCCGAGACCCACTGGGCGGAAGGAGAATTGACTCCTGAACATTGTTGTCTGACCTCTACAAGCACACTTGCTTTAGACACC
This sequence comes from Microtus ochrogaster, assembly GCF_000317375.1. NCBI lineage: Eukaryota > Metazoa > Chordata > Mammalia > Rodentia > Cricetidae > Microtus > Microtus ochrogaster. The sequence continues at coordinate 3,289,553 of NW_004949133.1, read as the reverse complement.
TCTCCCAACATACTTACACGATTAATTGATTATTTAATTAATTAATAACTAATTCATGGGGGGAAAAGCAAAGCAGAAAGACATGGAAGCGAGGCAGGGACTTGGCAAAAGTGGAGAAACGGTGAGACACAGGCTGAGAGTGTCAGGATGGGTGTGACATGAATGTGTCACACATGAGGGAACCCGCCAAGGAATACATTAATTTTTAAAGTTAATGAACTAAAAGGACCTCTGCTCTTTAGTCCCTCGACCTTAAAACGGTGAAAAGTAGATGAGCAGTCATCAAACACCAGTCTGGAAGCCCTTTTTCTGACTATAAATAAAAAACTAAAATAACAACAATAATAAACAGGTTAATTCAGGTCATCCAAGAAGCAGATGCCAAAACTGTGCTGAGAAGATGCCTGGGAGAGAAAAATCACAAGAGCTGGAGAGAGCAGGGAGACTGTGATGGAGATCTGACCCCTGGGAGAAAGAGAGCACAGGGAGGATTAGATTAGCTGGGTCTCAGACTGCTGTGCCATTCTAAGAAAGTTTTAGCCAGGCCACTGGGGAGTCATCAAGTCAAAGGCACCCATCAAAGGAGTCTGCATCTTGCAGGCAAAGACCGCCATTAATATTCATGCCGCCCTGAGCACCGGCTAGGAAAGCCCCATTAAAAGTAGAAACACAATGGTGAATTCAGAGACCAGCTGCTAAGTCATCCATCACTTAGACTTTCTCAAAACAAAGGATTTGAGCAGTGTCCTTTCTCGCCGCCTCAATAAAAAAGATTTTAAAAGCAGAAATCACATTTGGATATATATATATATATATATATATATATATATATATATATATATATATTTTCTATATCTTTCCTCATTGTGTTCATATGGAAACAAACTAAGCTATACAGCTGAAAAATACAATATCTGAAATAAGATTCACTAGGTAGAGCTAACTGGAGCAGAAAATGAACAGTAAACTTGATGATATTCAGTGCAAACCATCTAATTATGAATAAAGAAAAGCATCAATGAAGAGAAGCACTGTTAAGCGATATAATACAAATGGAGTCAGAGACTCCCCAAAGAGGAAGGAACAAAAAAATAATTGGAAAAATCAATAGCTTAAAATATTTCCAAACAGAGCCATCTAAGGTGCTCAGTGAACCTCAGACAAGAGAAACATAATGCAAACTGAACCAAGTAATAAGACCAAACAGAAAAAAGAACAGCTATAAAAAGAAAGTCTTAAAAGTAACCTAAGGAAAAAAAGAAAATGGTAAACAAGGGAACTCACAGAGGTGGGAGGATTTGGGAGGGCAGGGGTGCAAAATTCTAGTAAAGCACAATGTTAATCCAGAAAAAAAAATCTTTAGAGATTTAGGGAAAGTAAAAATGAAAACACTAAGTCTAAAGTTCTATGCAAAGAAAATATATCAGGAAAGTAAATAAAATGTTAGCAAAGAAATCAAAAAAAATTATGGCTAGAAGACATACAATATGAAGTGTTAAAGGAAGTTCTTGAGGCCAAAATTAAAGGATCCCAGATATAAGTTCAGATATATAGAAAAGGATTAAGAGCCCTAAATCTAATCTCACCTAGCAATGGTTAAAAACAAATCTCAAAGTAGTCAACAATTTCCAAGTAAATTAGTTGTACCCACAACACTTGAAAGTATTTAAAGAAGTGCAAAAAGTTCAAATCTAAAATTTTATATTGTCATGATATCTGACATCCAATAAAAAAATATCAACTATGTGGGGCTGAAGAGGTGACTAGGAGCATATATTGTTCTCCCAGAGGACTCTGGTTCATTTCCCAGCATCCACATCAGGCAGCTCAGAACTGCCTGTAACTCCAGCTCCAGGTGATCCAGTGCCCTCTCCTGGACACCACAGGTACCTGTACTCACACATGAATATACAGCTTCTGCCCTGCACCCCAAAACACACACACATAATTAAAAGTAATTTTATTTTTTAATTTTCTTAAAACTGGTGCTAAAAAGAAAGTTATTTAGTGACCAGAGGAAAAAAAAACCTAGGAAATACAAAAGAAGAAAGAGAAGAGTGACAGCTGACAGGAGACTGTGGAAGGAGCAACAGTCAGCAGCATCGATCACCCTAGAAGTCTGGACTCTGAGCATAACTTCCAAAAACAGCATTTTCATACACACAAAAACCAGAAAGAAGTCATCATTAGCATACCAGGCACTACAAGAAATTACAGAAAACCCTTCGGAAAGAATGAAAATGGTGACAGGTGCTCTAATCAGGAGTGACACAGACACCTCTGAGCCTTCCCCTACCTTCCCCCGAAGTGCCCAGGTGGGGACTCTGAGGATGCCAAGGAAAACTTCAGAGCCACCTCCAGTGAACTCTAAGGGCCTTTCCTGTTCCCCCCTTTAAACAAGGCTTTTTTAGAACATATATTCTCTTAGGTAGGACACACATTAATAACAGCAATAGATGAGTGTGTTAATTTGAATGAAATGTCTCCCATGGGCTCATGGATTAGAACACTTGGTCCCCAGTTGGTAGCGCTGTTTGGGGAGGTTTAGGAGATGCAGGCTTGTTGGAGGAAGTATGTCACTACAGATGGACTTTGAGGGTCTAAAGACTCACACCACTTCTAGTTGCGGCCTCTGCTTCCTGCTTGCAGTTCAAGTCATGAGCTCTCAGCTTCCCGCTGCAGCGGCCATGCCTCCCTTCCATGATGGATTCCCATCTCTGCAGTCATAAGCCTAAAAGACCTCTTCCTCCTGTAAGCTGTGTCTGGCCTTGGCTTTTTATCACAGCAATAGAAAGGTAGCTAGGGTGAATAGTTAGGGTTTTATGATACGAATATTAACAATAACTTAGTGAGGTGATAATCCAAAACTGTCTTTTTCCAGTACTCGTGGTATAGACAGAGTATTGTTAAAATCATTAGTAATCAGGGATATGGTGAGGGAGTCAGAAAGGAGCGAATGTTTGCTAGAGCTCATTCAATCAAGGGAAAAGATGATAACAAAAATCTCAGCAGTTGTAGTCAAAAGTATAGAGAAGCTGACCCTTGGGAAAGAATGCTGGGGTATTCCCCTCCGTGAATCTATGTAGGGTTATGTAAATTTGAAGCTTATTCTTCTCTTCTGAATCTCGGTTTCCTCATAATGTATAGCTAACGGCTGGCTCTATGAGCCTGTGCTTCTATGAACATGGCTGAAGTTAGACGTCTGACCACTTTAAATCCTTCTCAGTATGACAAGGTGAGCGGGAAATTCCCACAACCCCAAAATAACCGTCACTAGTGTAATTCGAAAATGAAGATCCATATTTTGCATTTGAAAATCTTTTCAAGGCCGGGCATGGTGGCTCACGCCTTTACTCCCAGTGCTTGGGAGGCAGATACAGAGGATTTCTGAGAGTGTGAGGCCAGCCTGGTCTAAAGAGTAAGTTCCAGGATAGCCAGGACTACACGGAACGATCCTATCTCAAAAAATAAAGAAAAAGAAAGGAAGGAATGAACGAAGGAATAAGGGAGGGAGGGAGGGAGGGAGGGAGGGAAGAAGGAAGGAAGGAAGGAAGGAAGGAAGGAAGGAAGGAAGGAAGGAAGGAAGGAAGGAAGGAAGGAAGGAAGGAAGGAGAAAGAAAGATCTCTTCAAGGCTGACTGGGGGAAGGGATGTCAAAGAAGCCTTGAGTGATTGCATAAAAAGCAGGTGACGTCCTGAGTGGATGTGTAGTGTTTGACATGAGCACAGTTGTCTCAAGAACCCAATGTCTCAGACTCATAGGAATGGCAAAACCTTACTCCATGTATGGAGTCTCAGAGGGATGGCAGAACCTTCCTCTGGTCCGAGTGTGAATGTTGCCATTGGTCCAAGGGCAGATGTTGACAGTGTAAAGCAAGTATGAGTGTTTATAAATGATTGACCAGTGTGCGCAAAAAGTAGCGATGGCAGGTTTCTCGTCCCAGATGTATATAACCTGAAACTGCTGCCTACAGAAGCCTCCTCCCCAGACAAGCTACCTCCTCCCTCTGAGCTGTACATGTTGCAGGGTGTTCGGTAGGAGTTGGTGCCACTCCATCAGAGTGTGCCTGTCCCATGTAATCCCAGCTTCTCTGTACGTGTGTCTGTGTGTCTGTCCCTTATTCATTCCCTCACAACCCCAGCCAAGGGCCCAAGCCACACAGGATGCAGCAGCCAGCAAAGGGACCCCGCGCAAATCTGGCAGCCTGAGTTCAAGGCCTGGAGCACACAGTGGAAAAAGAGAAACAACTCCCAAAGATGTCTGCTGACCTCCACATGTGTGCACACAGCATACGTACATACATGTGTTCTCTCCCCCACCAACACACACACAGACATTGTTGGAGTCCAGCCCCAACATAAATCATTTCTCATACCTGAGTGGGGGTGTGGGAATAATTGAGACACAGTTTAAATGGCAATATTAGGAGGAATCTTCAAAAACACATACTCACACACCTCCTCACACACAATGATAATAAATAAAAAAAATATTTCTTTTTTTTTGGGGGGGGTTGAGACATGATTTCCCTGTTTAACAGTCCTAGCTGTCCTGGAACCATATCTTGTAGACCAGGCTGGCCTCGAACTCACACGGCCGGGCCCAAGAAAAAATATTTTCTTCTTTTTTTTTTTTTAAAGATTTATTTATTGAAGCCGGGTGGTGGTGGCGCACGCCTTTAATCCCTGCACTCGGGAGGCAGAGGCAGGCGGATCTCTGTGAGTTCGAGGCCAGCCTGGTCTACAAGAGCTAGTTCCAGGACAGGCTCCAAAACCACAGAGAAACCCTGTCTCGAAAAACCAAAAAACCAAAAAACCAAAAAACAAAAAACAAAAAAAAAAAACAAAAAAAAAAACCAAACCAAAAAAAAGATTTATTTATTTAGGGGCTGGAGAGATGGCTCAGTGGTTATAAGAGCATTGCCTGCTCGTCCAAAGGTCCTGAGTTCAATTCCCGGCAACCACATGGTGGCTCACAACCATCTGTAGTGAGATCTGTGCCCTCTTCTGGCTTGCAGGCAGAGTACTGAGGATACTGTATACATAAAAAATAAATAAATCATTTTTTAAAAAATATTTATTTATTATGTATACAATATTCTATCTGTGTGTATGTCTGCAGGCCAGAAGAGGGCACCAGACCTCATTACAGATGGTTGTGAGCCATCATGTGGTTGCTGGGAATTGAGCTCAGGACCTTTGGAAGAACAGGTGGTGCTCTTGACCACTGAGCCATCTCTCCAGCCCCCCCAAAAAATTTTCAAGCTGTCCACATAATGCATTGTCCCAGAACACATCAAATTTTAGTTCAGAGAACTGACTAGGGCTTAGTAGGGAGAGCAGTGTCAACTACAAATTGATGGCACTGAGAAATTTTTTTAAAGACAATATCTCACTCCACTATGTAACCTGAGCTAACCTCAAACTGTCATCCGTGAGCTGGGTGCTGGGGTTCCAGTGTGTACCACCATGACAGGCCCAGGGAACTTTCAGCATAGTAGAGCTGTTCAGTATCTTGATCACAAGGGTGGTTTTATGACTGCATTCCTTTGTGAAGACCTATAAAAGTACATACGATAAGCTTGCATTTCAATGTGCTGAAATTCAAAATTAAACAACTTGAGCAGCAGTGCCAGTGGTGATTTCATATCCATCTTTTCTAAGCTTACGTCATTTTAATATGCCCTAGATAACTTTCCAGGTATTAAATTTAAGTTTTACTTTGAGCATTTAGTCTCTTAAGAGAATCTCGATTACTTCAAACATAAAAAAAGGTATACTGTAAAATAAATGCATCCTTTTAAAACTATGCTCATTTTGTTTTCGGAAGCATCATAGGGTGGAGAGATGGCTCAGTGTTTGTTAGCACTGACTGCTCTTCCAGAGGACCCGGGTTCAATTCCCAGAACCTACACGGCAGCTCACTACCATCTGTAAATCCAGTTCCAGGGGATTGGATGCCCTCCTCTGGTCTCTGTAGACATCATGCACACATGAGGTGCACAGACATGCCTGCAGGCAAACATTTGCACATGTAAGATAAAAATTAAATGCCTTTAAAACCATCATTAAAAACACTTACTAAAAGCCGGGTATAGCTGTACACACCTTTAATCCCAACACTAGGGAGGCAGAGGTCAGCAGATCTCTGTGAGTTCGAGGACAGCTGGCTGAGTTCCAGAATAGCCAGAGCTACATAGTAAGAACCTGTTTCAAAGGGGGAAAAAAAGAAAGAAAAGAAAAGAAAATGAAAAGAAAAAGAGAAAGAGAAAAACACCTATTGAGGTATACTTTACATACCATATAATTCTCCATGCAGAATCAGGTGAATTTAGAGTTGTATTGTCATTGTCTCAATTTAATTTTTGATCACTTCATCACCCCATAAAATCCTCATGCCCATTTTTCAGTTTAACAGATTTCCAAAAAATAAAGGAAAAGGCAAGCAGGCCCAATGACAAGCTTGCTATCATAGAATGACCCAATGTCTAGCCCCAGAAGGTCACAGCCAGCCATGCTGACACTCCTACATAAGGTCTGTTGTGCTGTCACTGTGCCTAGCAGTTCAACAGAGTGATGCGAGAGTGACCGTCTTAGTTAGCAACTCATTTCACCCTTGCCCAGGTCTATACATCCCACAACTACTCTTCGCCTTGAAGCACTGACACTTTCATGGGCCCTCCATATGCCCAAACTTCAGAAAGTCCCAACTCCAGCACTCTTGAAATTTTGTAAAACTCAAAAGTAGCTCTGTTGGGCAAGGGGGCGGGGAGATGTGTGCATATGACAGTGTCTAGGATTGATGATTGCATTAGCAGGCCAGGAAAACAGAAACTTGAAGCAAATAAAAGAAAGCTGCAAGCATTAAACCAGCAGGGAGGCCAAGGGATGGAGCACTGCTTTCAAGACAAGCGGGGAGCTGGAGTATGGCCAGGAGCATGTCTGGGTAGAAAACAAAAGGACAACAGACTAAGATGCTAGCTGACGCTAATGGAAAGGTTCAGGCAACTGCTTAGAGCCACTCGAGGCAGAACGTTTTTGTGTCAACTGAGTCCAGACGGCCTACCAGTGAAGTGAACCAAAGCTACTGCTGTGTAATTAAAACAGAATCTAAAAGTAGGATTGCTTACGTAATCCCATCGGATGAATGTCACACTTTCTACTAAGTGGCTAATAACTTGCATGGCTGGCTCTTGTATGCCGCCTTAAATGCGTGAAAAGACCAGGGAAAGTTCATTAATTTCATAAGCCACCAAAGGTATCAAGGAGAGCATATATATTGGGTGTCTAGAAACAGTCGCCTGGAAACAACATTGTTAGGTCTGGTGTCACGGGTTTGTGACATATGTTATCACACAGGGTCTGTTGTCACTCACTCATGTATGACTTATTTTATTCATTTAGGCAGGGTCTTAGTTTTTTGCTCCAGGCTGGCCCGAAATTCCTGGGCTCACACAATCTCCTTGCCTCAGCCTCTTATTTAGCTACTGATGCATGTCTGAAGCTCTTAATAATGTTTTAACAAAGGACTAAGCTCTGTTTTCATCTTGGCAGTTCCGTAGCCAGCTATGAGGCTCATTCACACCTTAGGAGACAAGAAGCAGGAGACAAGAGCAGTAGCAATGGGCACACACCACAGCTGAACAACCTTGTCGGGTCTGAAAGCCCTTTCACGCACTTCTCAATTTACCCTTACAATTTACCTACTCAAAAAGAAAAAGAAATTAGAAACACTGGTAGTTTGTCCAAGGACACAGACTGAGAAAATTTTAGAAGGAGATTACCAACTGTCTGGTTTATCTTTCCCATGTTTCCATGTTTGTTTCTCTGTTGCTGTAATAAAAACATCAGCTGACAGCAGCTTGAGGAAGGGAAGGGTTTACTTGACTTACAGGTTGTAGGTTACATCAAGGAAAGCCAAAGCAGAAACTCAAGCCAAGAACTGAAGCAGGGAACACAGAGGAATGCTAGTCATTGCCTTGCTCTGCATGGCTTGCTCGGCTTGCTTTTTCATACAACCCAAGACCACCTGCCTAGGGATGGCACTGCCCATAGTGGGCTGGGTCCTCCCGCATCCATCATTAACCAAGAAAACTAATTTCCACAGACCAATCTGATGGAGGTAATTCCTCAGTTGGGGGCTCCCCCTTCCCAGGTTACTCTAGATTGTACCAAGTTAACAAAAACTAACCAGTTCATCATACTTCATTTTACAAACACAAAAGCGTATGCTTGAAGAAACTAAGAAAACAGGCTTCTTGCTTCTACTCCAGGGTTTCACTGGCCACCCCATAGCATGGGGAAATAAGGACCAACCATGAGTTGCTTGAGGCCGATGTCATGTGTTATATGGTGTAGGATGGCCAGAATGGTACCCAGTGAGTGTCTATAAAAGTGCTATTTTTTTTTAAAATACATTTTGTGGTGGTGGTAATGTATAATGTATAATGTGGTGGATATGTAACCCAGGACCTCACACTGCTAGGCAAGCACTCTACCACTGAGCTACATCTCCTGCCCAATACTTAACCATTTGCATATCCACTACCCCATTTGCACGTCCCAACAAGCGCATATAATAAACAAAACCACTATTGTGCTTTCCTTATTTGTAAGTGAGCCAAACATGCGTGCCTCCCAATGACTCCTACAGCAGACTTGCGTGGGCTTTTCTCACCCCTGCTTCTCAGCTCTGCATTTACCCTAAGTAGGCGGCTTCCTTTCCTGTTTCTCCTTAGGTGGATCTGAACTATTCTCCCTAAAGCAGAAAGAAATCAAATGTGTGTTGAGCACACAATCTGAACAGCTGCCTGGAGAACATCTGGAGCAATGGCAAAAGAAACCAATGGACACGGAGAATCCTCTATCCACACAGGAAGACGGGCACAGAGTCCTGTTGTATTCAGAGAGACACTGAAGTTCACGTAGTCCAACACTTAAACAAAATTGAGTCACACACACACACAAAAAAAAAAACAGAAAGAAAAAAAACCCTACATTTTCATGCATCTATGACCAGCACTCTATTTCAACAGGCACTGCTCACTGGATTTCTGTCACAATTCTCTGCTTGGTGACTTAAACCATCCCTTACACTCCTTAAAATAGCACAAGCAGGTGACTCTCATTTGTTTGACTTGGTGGCAGCCCCTCAGAAGGTGTGAAAGGGAACTAGAGTCCTTCCTGATCATGCTGATTCGCCTCAAGCTGTCTCTGGGCAGCTAAGAAGCACTGGGTACTGAGAGCATTGAGGTGTCTTCACTACGCTAAAGGCGCAAACTGGCCACAGGGAAACAATAAATGGCGAAGGAAAAAGAACGGACACACGGTTAGCAATTCCATTACTCTCGAATTGCACAGGGAACACGGATGACTCAGACTGCAAAAATCAACAGGAAACTGATAAACAGCAGAGGCGGTAGTGGAGGGGGAAGAACTGTAACTTTTGCTTTGCTTAATAAATTCCCTTAAAAGAAGTGGATCTCCCTCTGCGCTACTTGTCAGCCTACAAGGCTCCGAATTCCAGGAATGCTGACAAAACAATGGTCTGAAAAGACGCTCTCTGATCTTTAAAGAACCACAGAAGACCTTCCTGGCTTCAGCTTAATAAGAGATTTCTTTAGAAGATATTTTACTATACCAACCTACAGTTTTCCACTCCACCAACTGAGCTACCTAGCTGCTAGGGTTAAGGTTAACAACAGAAATGTCAGGTTGAGCCAGGGCAACCCCAGGCATTCACAAGGGCACAGGGGGCAACTGCTGGGGTCTGCGACATCCTTTTACTGACAACTACAGGCTGCTTTCTTTTGGGGGGGTCTTTCTGTCTCGCCAGGGCTAGCAAACGGCTTGGTTGTTCTACTCTGAAACAACTAAAAACAAAACAAAAGCAAAACCTTTTTCAAACTATTTCTATACCACATAGGAAGTAGGAGGTACCTGCTATGAAAGCAGAATGGGCTGTAACAATAGCCACCACCCCACCCCACCCCACCCCACCCAAAACTATTCCATCGCACAACTAATGCAGCATGAAAGGTGGGAAGTTCAGACGACATCCAGACGAACAAGAAAATTTACAATCCCTGGTCTCAACAAGCTTAGTCTTAAAGCAACAGGAACAACATATAAAGTGTGTTTTAAAAAACTGCATTAAACCCATTAGTTTTTATGCTGTCTAAAATAAAAATTAATAAAAGAGGCATGTTGCTGGGCACAGTGGTTCACACCTTTGATGCCAGCACTTGGGGAGGCGGTGCCAGGGAGACAGATTTCTGTGAGTTCTGGGCCAGCCAGTGTTCAAAATGATGATAATCCCCTAAGCCAAGTTGTTCTCAACCTGTGAGTCGTGACGCCCTTTGGGGAAGTAGAATGACCTTTTCACGCGGGTTGTCTGAGACCATCATGCATATCAGATATTTATATTACTATTCATAACAGTAGCAAAATTACAGTTATGAAGTAGTAACAAAAATAATTTTAAGGCTGGGGTTGCCACAACATAAGGAACTGTATTAAAGGGTCACAGCAATAGGAAGATTGAGAACTATGTAGGGCCTAAACTCTAATGGCACAGATATTTAAGTCTAATTTCTGAGACACTGTTTTATTGGGTTAACCCTTTATTGATATGAAAAATACCCCTGGAAGCTTCCATTATAAATCAAAATTAATAAACTCAGGACAAAAGAAATATAATTACCAAAGGCCAGGAGTGGTGGTGCACACCTTTAATCCCAGCACTTGAGAGGCAGAGGCAGGCGGATCTCTGTGAGTTCCAGGCCAGCGTGATCTACATAGCAAGTTCCAGGCCACAGCTACACAATGAGATCTTGGCACAAAACAAACTAAGTAAATAAATAAATACTAAGGCTGAGCGTTTACTCTGTTCTCACTATTTCTATTTTATTTATCCAGACATTTGTGGAAATACGCGTGAGTCTGTATACAGTGGCTTAACTTAATCATGAATGTTCAATGCTTTATGTCATGATTCCGGTGAGCCCTAGAAAGTGTGGTCCAGCAGGAAGGCCTTCTGAGTGCTTTATCTCCTGTTAACTGGCAATGATGACCCAGCCACAGACCCAGCCTCAGTACCGCATAAAGAGCTTTCTGAGACAGGGTCTCTTGTATCCTACACTGACCTGGAATCTTTACGCTAACCAAGAACAACCTTGACTCCCTGATCCTCCTACCTCCACCTCTCGTGTGCCAGATTACAGGTACGTGCCACCAAGACTGGTTTATATGATGCTGGGGATCAAACTCAGAGTCCAGGCAAGCGCATTCTTATCTATTAAATCCTAAATTCATTCTTGGATGGTAATCGTGAAGATAAATGTGAGCGATATCACCCCATATCACTTGAGAGGATCTGACTGATGAGCTTGGAGTAGCAAGCTGTCAGTGATGGGAGACCTGGAAAACGTTAATGAACACTTTGCTTGGTCCACTTCAGGGATCCCAGGGCTGTCTGCACTATTATTTAGGTCTAATAATTACCCTGCAGTGGATGAGGGCCACAGTTAAGGTTTTAACCCATAATTATTAAAGAAAACACCAGCCTGACCAGCCCTCCTGTCTGCGATGCGCTGCTCCCCCGCAGGTGCTTAGGATATTGAATTTTTATGTGACGAACTTACGGAGGCTCCCGGGAAAAGCCCTCCCTCAGTGCATGGATGAAGTTTGTCCTCAACGAAGTCTTAGCCCTGTGCAAAATGGAAGCCTTTTGTATCTCTGGAGGCTAGCTTCAAGCTCCAGCCTCCTGCATCCCTGTTAGAGGCAGAGGCAGGCGTATCTCTGTGAGTTCGAGACCAGCCTGGTCTACAGAGCTAGTTCCAGGACAGGCTCCAAAGCCACAGAGAAACCCTGTCTCGAAAAAAACAAAAAAACAAAAAAAATACTAATTTTATAAGTGAACAAGGGGAAAATGGCAAGCATTTCTCCTTAGCATCTCTCTCCCCAACCAGGGCCTCAGTGCAGGACCACGATGACGCCATCACTGGTTGTAATAACATCCTACTCTTTGTTTGTTTGTTTGTTTGTTTGTTTGTTTGTTTTTAAACACAAGCTTTTTCTGTGTAACAGCCCTGGCTGTCTGGATCTCACTCTGTAGACCAGGCTGACCTCAGACTCACAGAGATCCCCCTGCCTCTGCCTCCCAAGTGCTAAGATTAAAGGCGTGCGCCACTTTAGTTCTAATGCTGAGAAATCTTTGAGTAACTTTCGAAGGTTCAGTGACTTCAACACTCACTACATAGCAACTATGTGGACAATGTCATCACAGAACAGAAAGAATAAGGTCTCTCTGATAAAACGGGGTGCTTTTTGCTTGTTTTGCTTTTTAACGTGTGTGTGTGTGTGTGTGTGTGTGTGTGTGTGTGTGTGAATCTGTGCATGCATTCATGTGAGGTAAGTGTACTCACACCAGGGTCCACACCTGCCATGGTGCACATGTGGTCGGAGGACAGTTTCAGGTGCCCAGCTCACCTGCCACCTTGATTACCTTATTTACAGCAGGGTCTCTTCCTGTTTTTTTTGGTTTGGGAGTTTTGGTTTTTGGTTTGTTTTGAGACAGGATTTCTCTGTATAGCCCTAGCTGTGCTTGCTCTGGAGACCAGACTGGCCTTGAACTCACAGAGATCCCCCTGGCTCTGCCTCCCAAGTGCTGGCACCCCCACCACCCAGAGGCAGGGTCTCCTCTTGTCTTCCCACTATGTGTGTAGAGCCAGGCTAGCGGGTCCTCAGGCTCTTGGGACTTCCCCCTGTCTCTGTCTTTATTCTCATTCTATACTTATTGCAATAATATAAATATTTGAGTGTATCACAGCATCTTATCTGGAATCCATTAAATACAGTAGAAGACCTAAATATCCTTTGTTCTATCAGCAGTGTTGACAAGAAGTTTCTGGAGGAAGATAATTAATTCAAACAGTATGCACGTTGCTGCCTTAACGCTTTGGCGTTTTTCAAGATTTACTTTTAACTATTTAAAGTGTGTGTGTGTGTGTGTGTGTATGTGTGTGTGCGTGTGTGTGTGTGTGATCAGAGTTACAGGTGCTCGTGAACTACCACACATGGATGCTAGCTAGTAAGCTAACTCAGGTCCGCTGCAGGCAGAGGATTTTAGTGCTAAAAATCCCAGCATCATGGCTCTTCTTTGAACCATTATACCAAGAAGCCAACTGCTCTTGCATAAACCCCACACATAAGCCCATCTCATATACTAGTATTTAAATGTCTCAGAGAAATCAGTTTGATGCATATATGCAATCATATAACATGAGCAACAATGACTTTATCAAGATATTTATTATGGTCATGAAGCTTACTAATAATAATCTTTATTTTTTGAGATAGGGTCTCATTATACGGACCAAGCTAGCCTGGAAGACATTATATAGTGATCCTCCTGCCTCCGCATCTTAAGTGCTGAGATCACAGATGTGCACCACCACACTGAGCAAACAATTTTGAACTCTTGCATCAAGCATTATTTCTTATTAAGGCAAGTTCGGTCCCCTTTAACTTCATGAGTACAAAAGCTTTCTCTTACGGCCTTGCTACTCCAAGTAAGGTCTGCCTAACATGTATCAGCAATGTCTCCTGGCACTGCAGACTGAATTGCATGATCAGAATTCAGGTGCTGAAGCCTCACCTGATTTGATGTTCTTTGAGGAGAAATTGGGCATAAATTGGGATAAGATGAGGGCATAAAAGAGGGGCCTCATCATGGAATTGGTGACCTGGCTAGAATTCAGAAACCTAGTCTCTCTCTCTCCCCCTCCCAATGGGATATGATGTCATAGTAAGAGGAAACTGGTCTACAACCCAACCCTCTTCTTCAGATCACAACCATGTAAACCTTGGAGTTTAAGCTCCCAGAACAATAAGAAATGAAGAAGTTCTATTTATGTCACCCAATCTGTGATATTTTGTCGTGACAGCCCAAGCTGACTAAGAAACCAGATGTGTATACCCTCAAGATGTATACTCCCAGGCTGGTAGTGGGGGCCCACACCTTTAATCCCAGAAGCAGAAGCAGGCAGATCTCTGAGTCTGAGGCTTACCTGGTCTTCAGAGTGAGTTCCAGGACAGCCAAGGCTACACAGAGAAACCCTGGGCCCATCCCAGACCTTATGTGTAAGGTCCTAACACCACATGTACACGATGATGTACACGATGGTATGAGCACACTTACATTTACATGCACAGGTTCATACACACACACACACACACACATTTACATGAATGCATGCACAGGTTCATACACACACACACACATTTACATGAATGCATGCACAGGTTCATACACACACACATTTATATGAATGCATGCACAGGTTCATACACACACACACACACACACACACAGAAGCTGCATATCTGGAAGATGCTGGAGTGATCTACACATGTCATAGGTACAGTGACAGTGTGAGAAGCTCTATTTGGGGGAGCTGCCTCAAGAGAGACTAGATCCGCCGGAACATTTCAATCCATGAAAGAAAGATCCCTGCTGTCCAACTCTTTGATATGCTCCAATTCAAGAGGCATCGGATTCCATAGCCATCTTCCCAAATGAAATCTACACAGTGAGCTGTGTCTGTTTTCTTTTCAGCTCAGCCCCATCATGCGGAGCAGGGTGCTGTGTTCGGGGAGAAGGGCAGAAGCAGAAGACAATGACCCAACTGGAATCCATCTAGATTGTCAAAACTCTCCCAGTCTCTTCCACCCTAAAATTACACGTTAAGGTGTCAATGGAAACTAATGTTAACAGGAACTGGTAAAGAGCAAAACCCAACCCTATCCTCTTTATCTCCCAACACAGTGAGGCCCATGCAAATTTTTGGCATCTGTGGTAGATCACGAGGCCCTCCCTTTCCTCTTCGGATGTTTTTGTTGCATTTCCACATTTTTTATCTGCTATCTTAAGTCCTACACTAGTGCTTTTATTGCTCAATCTATGTCTAGAACTACACATGGCTGTATTTGGTGTTTTGCTTAGGGTTTGTGTGTGTGTGTGTGTGTGTGTGTGTGTGTGTGTGTGTGTTACATGGACTTCATTTTTCTAAGAGCTGCAGTTTCTCAGGAAAATTGAATCTAATTCGGAGATTTTCCTTAACTGTCTCCTGCCCCGTCCCTCACATGCACAGCCTCCCCCGTTCAGCGCCCTGCACTGGAGTGAGACAGGGGTCACAACCGGCAAACTTGCAATGATGCACATTATCAAAGCCCATCATTAACAATGGGGTTCAGTCTTGGTAAGGTACAGTATGGATCTGAACAAATTATGATACTGTGTTCACTATGGTAACATCCATCACCACTATATATCTAGTTTCACTGCCCTAAAAGCCTTCTTTCCCAGTGCTAACAACACAGTTGCCTGGTTAAGCAGCAAGCAGCACTGGTTAGTTGTGTAAAAGCAAGAATGAATAAGATACAACCATATCCAAACTTTTTCCCAACCACAGATTCTCTTACAGGATATCAGTTCAGACAGCCTCGCAAGTAGTGGCTTCATGATAGTCTGTCTCTTGCCTATGCCATGGGCCTCCTCTAGGGGAAAGTGGGATGTATTTCCTTAGTTGTCAACGGTAGGAGACAAAACGACAATAATGGTATTTCCCACTTGTACTAGCAAAGGTCCTGAGAGCTCCTAGGGAATGCAAGTGACCCTTGATTTCCCTTTGCATCCCAGTATCACTATCACAATGAAATGTCTTCCCGAAACTTGCAGAGGTAAGAGAAACCATTGTGTTGCCCAAGTTTCACAGATCATTTAAGCCAGTATCTTTCCCCCCATTCCACTTAAATGTGGCACTTGCTATGTATCATGCCTGTCCTGCCCTTTGTAATGAATTCCGTTCCCTACTTTAAAAGGTGAGGAGCTACAGAGCTCTTTCTACTGTGCGCCCAGGGGTTTCTCTCTCCCTCTCTCCCTGCCCCCTTCCTTCCTACCACTTTAAAATGCATTAATGCTGCAATGGCTTTCCATGAGCTGACATTCCCCCACCCAACCTTCCCAGCAGTTGGAAGAGCCTTTGCATCATTTGCTTAGACTAATAAATAAAATGAGACACTATTTTGAGTAGCTGGCTCTCAGTTCTCAGCAAGTGATTGAACTAGCCGGCTCCTCCAAAACACTAGTGACAAATCACTAAAAACTGAGTGTAACATTGTGTCACTCCACCAAGAGCCACAGCCTGCTCTCCCCTCCCCACTCCGCCCCCCAGCTACATTGCAAAGTCAAAGGCTAGACCTTCACATCTGAGAACAACATCAAGAAGTCTTGGTCATGACCTTGACAATCAACTAAGCTGAGTACCTATCTTCTTCAGTAACAGTGAAGTGCTTCCAAACTGTCCCTTCTGAACTAAATGTTACAAATACCCTTTGTTTACATGACAAAGGGCTGACATCATGACTTTCACTTTCAGCAAACCCCTGAAGAAAATAAGGTCTTACTGACAGCATTGAGGCTGGTCTTAAGTTGATTAGTTCCTGGACCAGCCTTTTTGGTTGGTTGGTTGGTTGGTTGGTTTGGTTGGTTGGTTGGTTGGTTGGTTGGTTGGTTGGTTGGTTGGTTGGTTGGTTTTGTTTTTTGGCTTTTTATGTCAGGGTTTCTCTTTGTAGCCCTGGTTTCACCTGGAACTCGGTTTATAGACCACGCCCGCCTCAAACTCAGAGATCCACCTGCCTCTGCCTCCAGGGTGCTGGGACTAAAGGTGTGCATCCCATTCCTAGCCTGGACCAACATTAAGGAACGAGGTCCATTATGTTAAATGGACACTGCTCCAAGGTTCACAAAGGTCAGTTCAGTGAGAGCAGGATCATGCCACTATCTTTACCACCCAAGGCAAGGCACTTTAGTACCAGACTGGGGACATCAAGGCACCAAACAAAAGCTTAGTATACTAAATGGCATTTATTCTATATTTCAATAATTTCAAAGGTTTGAGGTAGAAATCTGGTCATACTAAATCAAAACCTGACTATGAGGTGAACTGAAAACAATAAATAGAAGTATTTCTTCCATAAGCCGAAGTATAAAGAGGACAGTGGTGTAGTTTCTAGAGAAGAATTTTTGTGGCCATATAAGAAAGATGTTTAAAAGGAGAAGCAAGGGGCTGGGGTACAGCTCAATTGGTAGAGTGCTTGCCTCGTATCCATGAAAGCCCTGGGTTCAATCCCTAGCACCATCTAGATTGAACATGGTTGTGCAACCCTATAAGCATGAACTGGGGGTAAAAGGGGGGCAATCAGGAATTAAAGGTCATCCCCAGGACAGGCTGGGATACATGAGATCTTATATCAGACAAAACAAAAGCTAATGGTACTATGTGTGCCCTTGTGTGTGTGAGGGGGGTGAGTTTGTTTGTGTGGGCACACATGTGGAGGTGGTGTATTCCTTGATGCTCTTCACCTTATTTTTTAGGCAGGGTTGGAGCTCATTGGTTTATTTTTTTTAATTTTTTTTTATTTATTTATTATGTATACAGCCTTCCATGTGTGCCCGCATGCCAGAAGGGGGCGCCAGGTCTCATTATAGATGGCTGTGAGCCACCATGTGGTTGCTGGGAATTGAACTCAGGAACTCTGGAAGAGCAGTCAGTGCTCTTAACCACTGAGCCATGTCTCCAGCCCCACTCATTGGTTTATTTAGTTAAGCTGGCTAGCTATCCAATGAACTCCATGGATCTCTCTGTCTCCCTTCCTCCCCAAGCAAAACCACTGTGGCTACCCAGTTTTTTATATGAACCCCTGGGGATTTGAACACAGGTCTTCATGCTTGTATGGTGGCCACTTCACTGACTAAGCCATATTTCGAGTCCTTATCATGTTAATCTAACTCATTGTTCATTTAGCAATATTTTTAACTTTATTGGGGCTTTTTTTTAAAAAAAAAAAATACATATGGGTTTTTGCCTACATGGGTGTCTGTGAACCACATGCATTCCTGGTGTCCTCGGGGGCCAGGAAGGAATATTCTATCCCCTGAACTGGAATTACAGCCAGCTGTGAGCTGCCCTGTGGGTGCTGGGAATCAAACCTGGGTCGTCCAGAAAAATATCCAGTGCTCTTAACTACCCTGCCTTCTTGTCAGCCCCATTAACAATATTTTTGTTGAGCACCAACACTATGTGAATTGGAGCAGAAGACAGTAATGTTTAGAGAAATAACAATCTCAAGGCTGTGGTACTCCCCTCTGAAGTCTTAAAGAAGAAAAGCTCCCTGCTACACAGCCCTTTAGGGTTAGCATCTCCGCACTGCTGAAGACTGATTGGGCCTCCCATTTCGGTTTTCTGATCTTGCATCTCCAATAGATTGTGTCATGTATTTGCATCCACAAAGCCTGGAAAAGCCATGAGGCAGGGGCAAAGGAGGACAACATCTAGTAAGTGTGTCATCTCCACGGAGGAAAGCGTAGGTTTGTTTTAAACCTGAGAAGACAACGGGCCCAGCCTGGAGCACACCAGGACTATGCCAGTAGTAACGGGACTCAGGAAGCGGTAACAGGAGGATAGCAAGTGTGAGACCAGCCAGATTACACGGGGGCAGGGGCGGGGAAGAGAGGGAAGAAGGCGAGCACACAAACACCCATAAAGAACCTGATATACGGAAGTGCATTCTTTTTGCTGTTGGTGGTGTTTGTTTGCTGAGACCGGATTTTTCTGTGTAGCCCTGGCTGTTCAAGAACTCATTCTAATATCGGACCAGGCTGGCCTTGAACTCAGAGATCTGCCTTCCTCTGCCTCCTAAATCCTGGGATTAAAGACTGCTCCATCACTGCCCAGCAGAGGTGCACTCTTTAACTCAGCACTCTGTAAATTGAGGGAATAAGTATCTGAAACCCAGGAATTTAAAGCCAGCTTAAAAGACCTCCCCCCTTTAAGATTTTTTTTTTTTTAACATTTAAGTGTTTCTCAGCCATTTGAGATTTCTCCATTGAGAATTCTGTTTAGATCTGTGCCCCGTTTTTTAATTGGATTATTTGGTTTGTTGATGTCTAGTTTCTTGAGTTCTTTATTTATTTTGGATATTAGCCCTCTATCAGATGTGGACTTGGGGAAAACCTTGTCCCATTCTGCAGGCTACTGTTTTGTTTTTTACCTTGCAGCTCTTCGGTTTCATGAGGTCCCACTTATTGTCGATCTGAGTGCTTGCACTATTGATGTTCTGTTCTGGAAGTTGTCTCCTGCGCCAATGCATTCAAGGCTACTATCCACTTTCTCTTCTATCAGGCTCAGTACATCTGGTTTTATGTTGAGGTCTTTGATCCACTTGGACTTGAGTTTTGTACAGGGTGATAAATATGATCTATTTGCATTCTTTTACATGCAGACATCCAGTTATGTCAGCACGCAAAGATGCTTTCTTTTTCCCGTTGTGTATTTCTGGCTTAACAAAAATCATGTGTCCATAGGTGTGTGGATTTATATCCGAATCTTTTACTTGATCCCATTGATAAATATGCCCGCTTTTAGCCATCAGGAAAATACAAATGAAAATTACTTGAGATTCTATCTTACACCTGTCAGAATGGCTAAGATCAACAACACAAGTGACAGCTCATGCTGGTGAGGATGTGGAACAAGGGGAACACTCCTCAATTGCTGATGGGAGTGCAAACTTGTACAGCCACTATGGAAATCAATATGGCAATTCCTCAGAAAATTGAGACTTAATCTACCTCAAGACCCAACTAAACCACTCTTGGACATAAACCCAAAAGATGCTCCATCCTACCACAAGAACACTTGATCAATTATGTTCACAGTGGCTTTATCCATAATAGCCAGAAACTATAAACAGCCTACATATCCCTCAATCAAAGAATGGATAAAGAAAATGTGGTACATTTATACATGGCTATTAGAAAAAATAACATCATGAAATTTGTAGGCAAATGAATGGAACTAGAAAAAAAATACCATTCTGAGTCATGTAACCCAGAAAGACAAACAAGATTGGTGCCTAGGCCAATTATCAACAGAGAGGTTTCCTCTGGCAATTGGTGGGAGCAGATAACACCCACAGCCAAACATTAGGTTAAACTTGGGGAACCCAAGTGGGGCGGGGAGAAACATTTATAGGAGCCAGAGGGGTCAAGGTGGGCAGGAGAACATGGTCCAGAGAAGCAACTAAGCAGGGCTCATAGGGGCTCACAGAGACTAAATCAACAACCACAGCGCCTGCAAGGCTCCTCTGAATACGTTACGGTTGTTCGATATGACTAGGAGGAATGCAGGGAAGGGAAACTGTGGTCAGGATGCATTGTGTGAGAAAAGAATTTAAAAAAAGAAAAAGATTGTATACACACGTGCGCGCACGTGCAGAAGGCCAGAAGAGGGCACCAGATCCCCTGGAGCTGGTGGTTATGAGCCACTGCCAATGTAGGTGCTGGGAACCAAACTCGAGTCCTCTGTAGGAGCAACAAGTGCTCTTAACACTGAGCCATCTCTTCAGCCCCAGGAATCCACCGTTTAAAAATAAGTAAAGCCAGCGGTGGAGTTTGGGGAGTTTCATAAGTGAAACGTGAGAAGCCGTCACATCAGCATCTTCTGGTTGAGAGCCCACTCCAGTTCTCACTTGGAGGCCGCGCGCGCACGCGCGCGCGCGCGCGCACGCGCACACACACACACACACATACACACTTACTCGAGAAGACAGAGGCTAAGAGCAACCCCTCCCTCCCCTTCCTCCTCCACCTGCCCCCAGGACCCAGAGATTATCCATCACAGCTCTCCTCAGAATGAGGGTTAGCAGTAAGCAGTTTCCTTTCTCATTTTCCCTCATTCTCCTCCACGCTGCCTGAGGCCTGCAGCAAGACAAAGTTCACACTGCCCCCTGCTGCCCAGCCACACAGTCTCTCTTCCTCGACCACCTTTATCCCACTTTGAAAAAAGAAAAGCAACAGCATACCCCCACAAAAGTCAAATGTCTTTATTTTTATATATAAAAAAATTTGTACAGTTTTAGTTCCTATGTTTAAGAAAAAAAATCCCTAAAATTGCCATAATGTTTAATCCACTGCAAACTGTAAAAACAAGCTTTTTATATATTAAAAAAAATTTACATTTTACAATTTTCTACATGCATGCACAAGATCTCAGCTCTGTAACCAAAAAAAAGAAGGAAAAAGAAAAGAAAAAAGGAAAGAAAGAAAGAGAAAGAAAGAAAGAAAGAAAGAAGAAAAGGGGGGAAGAAAAGGAATAAAAAATCTAGATCCAAGAATGGAAAATTCTAAATTACATTCTCACTTGGAAGAGATTCAAGAAGGCCCTTCCCTTTGCACACAGAAGAACAAATTACAACAATCACACATCAGCACAGAATCCATCAGTAGATGTTGTCCCACGAGGAGATCAGAGGGGCCAAAAAGAGACTGACAGACACCAGGAACGGACAAGGTAGAGCGAGGCCCAACCAACAGGGCAAGCACAAACCCTGGAAACCAGACATTTGGAGTGAGGACCTCCCAGGATCCTGCCTCTTTGTCTTTATTAAATCAGGGTTTACAGTGGGAATGCTGTGGCTCGCTAGGACCAAAAGCAGAAGGGAAGAGATGGAAAGAACTGGGAGGACATAAAATAAAAACAGAGCGAACAAAGACACTTATTTAGGAGAAACCAGGAAGGGACCGATGGGGATAGCGACAGAGTGGTGAGGTAGGTGAAGGACTTAGGCACGGTGTCCTGGCGTGGAGGAAAGAGAGGTAAGCACTCCAAGGTCATGAAAACAAAGGCCGAGGTGTGCAGCGGGATGAGCTAGGACGCCACACAGATGGAGAAGCGAGGGCACAGAAGTAGGCCAGCACAGCATCCCCTGCGGTGATAGCGCTGGGCTGGGTAGGCACATGCCTCCAGTGGAAGAATAGAAACCGAGTGAGTGGTGGGACAAGATTGGTGGGGGAAACTGCTCAGAGGGACTGAGTCAGCCGCCCACACAGAGCAGTTCACAGCATGAAGACAACTTCCTATTCTGGAGAAGCAAAAGACACAGATACACACACACACACACACACACACACAC
>NW_004949133.1:3241698-3267419 GCF_000317375.1 Microtus ochrogaster | reverse complement strand
CACACACACACACACACACACACACACACACAGAGCTATACTCTTGACAATTCATCCTGACATTTTAAAAAACATAATAACCAAAGTAGACAAAGATACCACAGTTCTGACACAAAGGACCAAAACGCTATACCATTCTTAGTCACAGCCCTTAGTGCTTTGACAGAGAGTCGGAGAGACTTTTTTCTTTTTCATTTTAGGGGAAAGGAATGAAAATATCACAGTGATTAAAAAACATGGCAGGTTCTTAAAATAAATGCCCCTGCGCCCTTAACCTAGGGCATCAACTAAGATCCCAAATATTTTCCTTCTGCCCACCCCCACCCACTGCTTAAACCAACACCACACCCCATTCTTGCCCAAAAAGGCAGTGATCCCCAATCACCATCCAGGCCCTGCTTTCCAGGATAGTGAGGTATTTATGTGACCCAAAAGGACTCCTCTGAAACCTGCTTTAAAAGAAGGAAAAAGAAAGAAAGAAAGAAAGAAAGAAAGAAAGAAAGAAAGAAAGAAAGAAAGAAGGAAAGAAAGAAAAGAAAGAAAAGGAAGAAAAGATACCTTCCCATGACTCAAGTACAGATTTATTTCCCTGGAGTCTATCCAGGAACCTCTACCAGAGCCCTAGACGAACCTTGAGGCCCTGCCTAAGTCAGCTCCAAAAGCCCATTCCTGTGGGAACAGTAAGGGGTGGTTGGCTATGGATCCCACAGCCTCACATAGAGATCAATGGGAACCTCATCTCAGTGGACAGCAAACACCAGCAAAATTTCCAGGGAAGTGAAAGGCCTATGCAGGGGCTTTGGGAGTTGTTTAAGAGACATGACCCAGGGGCACTGCTCCGTCCCAGCCATCACAGACTCCTGGAAGGATGGATGTGGACATTTCCTGTTTCTACTTTCTTGTGATAAAAGATAATTTAAAGGTGTCTGATTAAAGGGCTTAAATTTGCTCTGAAAATATCCATCCACTAGAGGGTTAATGAATCCTGCTCAAAAGGAGCTTTCAATTACTGAGATTCAGATGTGGTACAAAGGCTGTGTTAGTTAAAATGGGGTGAAGAGCTAAGACCTACAAAAGGCAGGAATCCTGGTCCCTCACCCCAATATAGAGCCTAGAAAGCGAGCCAGGGAGAGAAGAGGATGGGACCCTGGAAGGCCATGGAAAAGAGACCCCTGAGGCAAAGAACCGGACTTAAGGCAGGGGATGAGAAGGAGCTGCTGGGCCCTCCCCTAAGAAGAGATGAGGCCACAGGTCTCTAGAGTTGGAAGTCAGCAGGACTGGGGTAGCTGGTGCAGAAAAGAAAAATGTCTTAGGCCATGGTCTTAGACCACATCTTAGGGTTGGTCAGGGTCTGCACATCATAAAGTCCCTACGGAAGTCAACACGCATCCTTCACGGGTAAGGGTGGAAACGAACTGCTCAGAGGGATAAGGGTCAGTGGGTCAGAGGGATAGGGGCCAGTGACAAGCGTCTCTCCAACTTGAGGGGGTTGTCCCGTCCTTCCCCTTAGAAGTTGCCCAAAAAAGAAATACCGAACCTCCCCCACAGCCCCAGTAAAGTGGTCAAAGAGGTTTTCACCTCAATTTGCCTATGATCATGTGATCCCACAAGTCAGAAATAGCATAGAAGACTCCTGAGTGGGACTTCCCACTTGTTCTGTCTGTGTGTGGACCAGGAAAGTACAGCTGTAACAGCGGGAAGCAAGTTAACACGCAGGGAGAATCCTAACTCTGGGACTTGTCACAGGTCCATCCCTGCCCAGGGACTCGGGGCTATGAGTGGGCACAGGGAATAGGGTTAGCTGCCTTCCCGCAAGAGTTTGGCACCATGGCTCTCTGGGGTCAAAGCTCTGTCCCCCACCACCACCCCTACCCCAGAGAAATCCTATAAGGGACCACTGGAGAGCAGGGCTCTAAGAACTTAGGTTTGTTAAATGGAAGCTCAGGGTTAAGGTACAATCAAGATCAAGAAGGTCCTGCGCCCTTTGAGAAGGGACTTCCATCCAGGGGGGACACTTTGGGAAAGAACAGGGTAAGAGGCACTGTTTCCTGCAGAGCCTGGAGTGATACAAACTTGTGGGGGAGGCAGGGTGGTTCCCAAATATTGTTAAAGCAAGGTGGTCTCTCCAGATTTACATGGGAAAACTGAGGAAGAGGGGTGGAGACCAGATACAGGATAAGTTAATTCAAGTAAAAAAAACAAAACAAAACAAAAACAAGAGCAAGAGGAAGTAGGGCAGCAGAAATGTGGCAGGGCCGAAGCCCCAAGCCATGCCCACTCTGCAGGAGCCCCCCCACATACCCCCTGCCCTGCTACTGCTGTAGAGTCACACAGAGGTCTCCGACTGCAGCCGCATGACAAACTTGTGGGACTTGGGATCCACAAATTCCTCAGAGAGTTTGAAGAATGGCACCTTCTTGGTGCTCACCACCAGGCTGAAGTCCTGGCGTTTCAAGAGGAAAACGATGCCGTCCTTAAGCCCATTGGTCACCGGCTCCTCGCTCACCAATGTCCACTGTTTAGCCAGCCACCGTTCCTTGTGGTACTGGATGGTGGGTCCAGCTGCCAGATATCTCTCCAGGAAGGCCTGAGGAGGGGAAAAGACACTGCCTGGGCATCTCTCCCACCCGCCCAGCCTTCATCCTCTGCCACACAGCTTTCAAAGGCAGCCATGATGTTCTGAGCTCATTCTATACACATGAACAAGTATCTTCAAATGTGTGAGCAGAAGAGAGCCTGCGAGAAGCTTAAAATTCAGATGAGGAGGATGGCATGCAGAGGTGAGAGTGCTCCAGTCAGGACCAGAACTCACTCTGTTCCCTGCACCAGGTTGCGTCCCGGGCAACTCGACCCTCATTCTTCCTTCTTTCTTCCTCCCCTTCCATACAGCTTATATGATTAGAGTCATGTAGGTCTGCACGCAGACAGAAGAGGGCCAAGCAGGGGGCTGGAGAGATGGCTCAGAGGTTAAGAGCATGGACTGCTCTTCTGGAGGTCCTGAGTTCAATTCCCAGCAACCACATGGTGGCTCACAACCATCTGTAATGGGGCCTGGTGCCCTCTTCTGGTCTTCTAGCATACACACAAACAGAATATTGTATTCATAATAAATAAATAAATATTTAAAAAAAAAAAAAAAAATATTTAAAAAAAAAAAAAAGAAGAGGGCCAAGCAAAGATATACATGCAACAGAGTGTGTGCGTGCGTGCGTGCGTGTGTGCGTGCGTGCCTGTGTGTTGTGCTAGTAACTGAAGTCAAGAACTCGGGCCTGCTCTAGCACTGAGCTACATCCCCAGCCTCTTAAGCACCCACTCACCAAAGAAGGCTCTGAGAAAGCCATTCTAGGAAGCTGGCAACTGGGTTGAGGCAAGCAATGGCTAAAAGTAAGCACAGGCAGAAAGCTTACTTGGAGGGCGAAGGGTCGGGAGGGTAAAGGTGAGACTTGGAATGTAGAAATTCCAGAGCCTTATGAAGAGGAGCAACAGGCCTCTGACATCCCCCCCAAATGGTTCAAAAGCCTACCCTTGCCTCCTCCACTCCACACAGACAGGCTAGGTGGGGTGGGGACAAGAAAAGAGATTGCAGAAAAGAAGTGAGGAAGAGACAAAGAGAGGGAAGGAAGAGCAGCCATGAACAAAGGGAACCGGAAGCTGGACCCAGGGGAAGGGCTCGAGGTGGCAGGCCTACCTTGGGTGTCATGTCGTGAGTGATGCAGAACTCCAAGTGCTGTAGGATGCTCTCCATGGTATGGTAAGGCTGCTGCTTGGTGGTCCGGAGGTACTTCTGCATAGCACGGGCCATGGACGCAAAGATGGCTTGGGCTGCTTCCCGGGGATCCATCACCTCCCTGGGGTTCTTCTGCTCCTCTTCCTGCAGCCGCTTAATATGAGTGAAGGCCTCCTCCACAGCCACCACAAGCCTGGGGACAGGCAGTAGCTGGAGCAGATGCCCACTGCGGTCCCACCCTCCACCCATTGGCTCTGACTGTTGCAGTCAGAGCGAGGTCAGGCCTCCCTGCTCTCCCTGAAGTCACAGAAGCCCATTTGGAGCCAAGCACCTGGAGATTAAGAGATGGGGGGGATGTTTTTCTCACAGGCAACAAGAAACAGTTGTAGAACTCAGTGGACTCAGACAAGGGACTTAAAGTGAACAGGCCTGATATTAAATCCAGAAAGACACCTAGGAACTATGTTACTGAAAAGGCCAAGTATCCCACCGTACCCTAGGGAAAGTCTCCATACCACACCACACTATACTATGTAAAAACATTAATAGATACGAGTAAAGGGAAATGGCTCATTATCATCATTATTATTTATTTATCATTATCATCATCATTTATTATTACTATTAAAGTTATTTATGTGTGTGTGTAGGCATGCATATGTCTTCTGTGGAGGTTTGAGAAATCCCTTCTCTTTCTAACATATGGATTCTGGAGATTGAACTCAGATCATCAGGCTTGGCAGCAAGAGCCTTTACTCCTGGCCCTGGAAATTCTATTTCTATTCAGCCACAGTAGGATAAGCAGTGCTGACTGGGACCAGAGTGGGGGTAGGGGGACACAATACAGACACAACACGGGACATCTACAGTAGCCTAAAGCCAACAAAGAACTGCTATCTAAAATACACAAAGAATTCACTACAAATCAGGAAGGAAATGGTAAAACCTTTAAAATAATGAATAAAAGAGGAGGGTGGTAAGAGAGCTCAACCGGGAGAGGGACTTGCCACCAAGTCTGACACCCGAGTTCCATCCCTGGACTTACATGGTGGAGGAACAAAACCCACATGCAAAAATTGTCCTCCAAGCTCCATATAAACTCTGAAGTGTGCATGGCCACATAGACATATAAATAAATAAATGTAATTATTTAATTACTGGCAAGGGAGCCAGGAAAGATGACATATTCCTATAATCCCAGTACTTGGTAAGCAGAGGCAGAAGAATCACAGGTTTCAAACCAGGCTGGTCTACTTAGACTCTATCTCAAAAAACTAAGTACATTCAAATAAAATCAGACCAAGGAAGTAAAGGATTCATATGAAACCTAAAGGACACCAGGCAAGTAGAGATACAAACTGAACACTAATAAGGGGCTAGAGAGCTGACAGCTCAGTGGTTAAGCACATCTGTTGTTCTTGCATAGGACCCAGGTTCAGTTCCTAGCACTCACATGACAGGTCACAGCTGCATGTAACTCCAGGTCCAAGGGATCCCATGTCTTTTTGTATCTCCCTAGGCAGCAGGCACACACATAGTATTCATACATGCAGGCAAAACACTAATACACATAAAATAATCTTTTTGTGTGTTTGTCCATTGTCTCGTTCTCCCCCACTCCCCACTCAGGTGTCAGCACGGCCTGTCCTACTGTGGCTGAATAGAAATGTCATTTTCAGAGCCAGGAGTAAAGGCTGGCAAGTCTGATGACCTGAGTTCAATCCCCAGAACTGGAACTGGAGTTACAGACAGCAGTGAGCTGCCATGTGGGCGCTAGGAACTGAACCTGGATCCTCTGGAACAGCAGTCAGTGCTCTTGATCACTGAGTCATCAATCCAGCCCCTAAAATATTTTTTTTTTAATTTTTAAAAATAAATGAAACATTAAAAAGATGCTTCTTCATCAAGATGGAAGAAAACTATAATCCTAACACTGGACAGCAAGTCAGGGGCTGGTGCGCGACAACTGTCTATATTCTGTCAATTATGTTTTAAATAAACCCTGATTGGCCAGTAGCCAGGCAGGAAGTATAGGCAGAACAACCAGACAGGAAGTAGAGGCGGGTCAATGAGAACAGGAGAATTCTGGGAAGAGGGAAGCTCCCTCTGCAGTCCTGTCCAGACACAGAAGAAGCTGCTGAAAAAGGTACTGAGCCATGTAGCTAACACAGATAAGAATAATAGGCTAATGTAAGTTATAAGAGTTAATAAGAAGCCTGAGCTAATGGACCAATCAGTTTATGATTAATGTAGACCTCTGTGTGATTTCTTTGGGACTTAACGACTGTGGGAACCGGGCAGAACAGTAACCTCAGACAACAAGGGGCATTCTATGAACCACAGTGCAGCAATAACATGCAACGAGGGGGACACAGAGAACACATAGGTGAATCTCAAAACACATTACAGAGGAAGAAGAGAAAAGTCAGTTTAGCAGAGGGCCTGGATGAGTTTGAGGTCAGTCTGTCTGCATAATGAGTTCCAGGCCAGTCAAGGCTACAAAGATGATTTTAATCTCAAAAACACAAACAAAAAAGCCAGTCAACACTAATAGCACCGAGCCACACAGGCCAACATATCATTTCTACAAAAACATAAACAGATTCTAAGGACCTCAAGCCAGGCTCAAGTAGATGAGGAAAGACTGTGAAGGAACTATGACCCCAGGTTAGAGCCAAGGACAGCCAGGAGCGTCACACCCACTAAGTCTAAAAACCGAAACAAAACCCTTGACCTGAAGGTAGGAATGGCCAGAAGTGATAGGACAAGAAAGGATG
Organism: Microtus ochrogaster; assembly: GCF_000317375.1. Classification (NCBI taxonomy): domain Eukaryota; kingdom Metazoa; phylum Chordata; class Mammalia; order Rodentia; family Cricetidae; genus Microtus; species Microtus ochrogaster. The sequence goes on along the minus strand of NW_004949133.1, from coordinate 3,260,915 downwards.
TCAGGCCTGGATGCCAGAATCCAGTCACCTGGGGACCTTCCATAAGCTCAGGATGGAACTCTGGGCTAGTACATGCCTTTGTCTGCAGGTCTCCTTTCTGTACATCCTTATGCCTCCCTACATTTCTTGGTAAAGTTTCTTTAGAAAAGATATTTTTGTTTCAGGTGAACCAGAGTTTCCTACCAGCTACAAGAAAGGTAACAGGGAGAAGAAATAAACCCGTGTGCCAAGAGGGACAGGCAAGCTGTGATATCCAAGACCCTAAACAGGGGAAATGGCAAAAGGGCCTTCACTGGTTTCTTTCTAACAAGTACCATTTCCAAGACAACAGGCAATGTCACAGAATTAGAGCTGGTGGTCTTTGCTCTCCAGGGGACACTAAGCTACATTAAGACCAAGATTGGGCCGTCTCTCTGCCTTGAAACCTAGAGATGGGAAGTGGGGTGAATGTTCCAGTCCTATATTTCTGATCCTCTCTTCTCCAGTGAAATCCTAGAAGCTTCAGGTGGAACCTGGTAGCAGCAGGCACTGAGAAAGAGTCTTCAGACATGATTTAAGTTCTTATGACAAAGGGAGACGTGAAGACAGCATTTAAGAATTTACCAATGAGGTCAGGCGTGGCGGAACACGTCTTTAATCCCAGCTCTTGAGAGCAAGATATCATCAGATCTCTGTGAGTTTGGGGCCAGCCTGAGCTACACAGTGAGCTTCTGGACAGCCAGGGCTACATAGCAAGGCCCTGTCTCAACAAAATAAACAAACAAAAAACTCAAAGTCGGGGGCTGGAGAGATGGCTCAGAGGTTAAGAGCATTGCCTGCTCTTCCAAAGGTCCTGAGTTCAATTCCCAGCAACCACATGGTGGCTCGTTGAGGCCTGAAAACCACTTTTCCCTGTAGGCAGCAAAAGTCAGAAAGAGCAGTCTCCTATTAGAAAAAGCTGGAACCCGTGGGGAGTTTCATGACATGAAAGTGATCCCATCAAAAGCCAGGGAACTTAGAAGAGAAGCCCGGGTTCACATGAGAGCCACACAGATTTATCCTTCAAGGTCAAAGCAGATGGTCCGGCAAACCCGAACCTGACCCACGGAACAGAGCAATAATAAATGTGCTGTTTTACAGCTGCTGGGTCTGTGGCAATCAGTCACGGAAGCACTAGAAAATGACTACGCAAACCTGTATCATCACTGCTCTACCTCCAGCAGGTCTAGGGGCCTCTTATGCTTCCTCTCCCCAGTCCATCCCAGAGGCTCGCCCTCCCCATCCTCCTGGCTCTTCCCTCCTTCGGGTACTCGCCAGGCCCTGAACTCACGCCCAGCACCCACCTGGCCCTGCGCTTCCGCACTCTGCGCTCGTGCTCGGCTTCCTCGTAGTAGTACTCATTGTGGCTGTTGTCCCGTCTCCGCGCCGCTGCCGCAATCACAGCCCTTGACTGGCCAGTGGAGTTATTGGTGCTGTTTTCTGCACAGGAGCAGGATGGAGGAGATGGTCAAAAAAACAAAGGAACAAAGAGTGTAGCCTCCACACTCTGCTGGAGCTCTGGGAAAAAGCCTGACACATCCAAAGGATTCGTCCGTCCCCCCCCCCCTCACCCAGCAATGCCACATCCCAGTCCCAGCCCTCCTGGCTACCTCTGGGAGAAGCTGCAGGAAAGCAACCAGGAAGGCATTGGAAGGGCAGAAGTCCTGCATATATGCCTCCCGAGGCAGGAGACTTTGCAGCTCAGGGCCGAAGGGTAGAGACCAGGGGTATGAGAAGACACAGGCGCTAAACCAGGGGACACACCGTAGCATAAAAAGGATCAGCAGGTAAGACCAGCTACCTGAAGTCAAGGGAAATGACAGAACAGAGGGGGCTGGGACACAGGCCAGAGAAAGGAAAAGGCAAGGGAAGTAGCTTGGAGTCCTGTTTAGGAAGAGGCCGGGAGGGGCGGAGGAGCAGGGCCGCTCACCCTCTCCGAGAGAATACACCTTGAAGCCAGACACTTTCTTGGCCAGGACGGACTTGGGCAGGTTGAGGAGGGCAGGGTTGTAGACAGGGAAGTCATGGTAATACTTCTCCAGGATCCATACTGCTACTCGCTGGATGCTGTTGGGGAGACGGCAGGAGGGGCACAGGGGAAGGGACAGACAAGGGGCACAGGGGAAGGGACACATCAGGGCAGGTCGGCAGGGCTGGAGAGGACACATGACAGGGACAAGCTGCTTCCAGGAAGCCTGGCTCAAGCCTGGGGTCTACTTACCAGGCCCCTAACCTTTTCCCAAGAGTGGGTCTCCTAGTCATTTCCTACCATGCTGAAGCCCAGGGGTAAAACGGGCCCCAGTCAGAGGTCTCCTCATCCCCCTCCAACATTCTCCCAAGGTTACTGACAGGACCTGGGAGGTGTCACTGATGCTCCGCACAGCCAGGGGGAGGGAGGGAGACATCCTGCCCATAAGCCTGGTAGGAGGTTACTTTCTATCCCTCCCTCAGGCAGCCCATCCTCTGACCAGTTCATCTGGCTGACTACTTTCAGGAAGCTGTGCCTCCAAGAAAAGGTTAGAAACCTTCTGTTGGTATCCCATATCTCTCTCTCCTTTGGTCCATCCTCCCCTAAGACTCCTGATTTTGAACTGCCTATCCCTCACAGTTCACAACTCCCACAGGCATCTTGCCCACTAGTCTCCATATGACTTTGCCATCAGGTTGAAAATATCGCTGATCTCTCTCTTACTGTGTGCACGCTCCCTTCCATCCAGCCCCTCCCATCCATCGCTTACTGTTCCCACCACCACACCCTCCCCCTCCCTTCAAGCCCTTTCAGGTCTCATCTTTCTCCTATGCATTGTCCCACCTACTGCCACGCACCCGTACCTGAGATGGCCGACATTGTAGAAGCGGCTGGCCCCGTCCGTCGACCGCACGACCTTAAGCGTGAACTGGGGCTGGAGTTGGCGCAACTCCAGCAGAACTACAGCCAGGTAGTGCACGAAGAGTAGGGCGTCCACTAGCGAAACAGCAAACTGAACCACGCCCTGGTAGCTGCGCTCCCGCGCATCCAAGATGCGCACGCCGTAGAAGAGCCAGTAGGAGATAACAAGCAGGAAGACGAGCACCATGAGCAGGGCGCGTAACACGAAGACTCGGGGCAACGAGGCCTTGGGCCGGCGGAAGAACAGAGCCCAGCTGCCCAAGAGCAAGATGAGCAGCTTGAAGGCCACGGAGATGAAGAGGCCCTCACACGCTGTCCCACACGGCTCCAGCTCGTCCCGCCACAGTAGTGGAGGCAGAAGCAGGAAAGCCAGCGGGGTGAGGAAAGAGAGGAGCGCCAGAGTGGCCCCTGCTGCCACGCCCAAGTGGCGTGAACAGTCCAGCGGCACACTGTCCTCCATGTCCTTGGCGATGCGCGTGAGGTCATCGTGGGAGATACTGTGCTCGGAGGTGCCTGTGACCACCGTTGTTGTCTCTCCCCAGTTGTCATCCTACAGTAGGGAAGAGGACGAAGGAGAAAAGATAAGCAGAGAAGACAGGGGCGCACAGAAGAAGGGAGACAGCAGAAAGAAGGGGAATCAACAAATACACCGTCATCGGAGGATGCTGAGCTCCACCATGCGCCCATCTTGTTGCTGCAGGAATTGCAATATAAAACCCAAATCCTCGGGGAGCTGCACAGAGACTCGAGAGGGAAACGCCACGTATGCAGCGGTGACCCTCAGAAAACAGAGCACAGGACAACTGCCAAGGGAACATCTTGGGACAGTAACAATGACCCAGGGGCAGGCTTGCCAGGCAAAACAGGCAGTTTCCAGAGAGTGATAGGACCCGAGCTGACCCCCCAGCAGCGGGTGACATGCAAAAGCTCTTCTGAATTAGTGGTTCCCAACCCCAGCTGCACACATTAGAATCACCCTGGGGAGCTTGGAAAACATACCAATTATGCAAAGTGAGATCTGCTTGTCAACCTTTTTTTAAAACAGTCCCGAGATGATTATAATGTTCAGCCAAGATTGGGAACTCCGAACTAAATGATCCCCAGGGGCTGCTAGTCAGAACACCCTGTGGACCAGCAGTGTGGCAGTCACCTGGGAGCACGTGAGAAACGCAGAACCACAGGCCCACCCCACATTTACCAAGCCACAGTCTGCACTTCAACAAGATGCCCAGGAACTGTTTCAACTTAGGGTTCTCCTATGTTTCCTACAGCTCTTGCAGAAGTCCACAATTTCAATAGAAGCCAGAGACAGACATTCAGGGCAGAGATTCAGAGGGCTGAGGATCCAAAATCAGGGGCTTGGAAGTGCCTGGGAAGGACAAGTCAAAAGCCACTTGTGCAGGCCATGTGGCAATGCCAGGCTAAGCAACAAGCATCTATCCCGGTCAAGTGAGGTAATGCATGACTATGATCCCAGCGCACAGGAGGTTGAAGCTGGAGGATCGTGTCAGCTCAAGATTAGCCTGGGCCACAGGTCAAGACAGTCTCAAAGAGGGAAGAAAAAAAAAAGCCAGGGGCTTTTACATGCCTGTAATCCTATCACTTGGGGAGGTGGAGGAAGAAATATCAGCGGGTCAAAGCTGATATAATCCTCAATTATATTAGTAAGTTCAAGGCCAGCCTGAGCTACGGGAGACCTCATCTTTTGAAAAAGCCATCTATTCCTCAACCACGAGCAGCTACTGCAGTGTTCCCACAAGGGATAAAGGGAGACAAGATGGCTGGCGAGTGATCTAAATAGGATATGAGAAACACACTGCAGACTCAGGGTCACCATGGGAGACCTCAGGCTACATGCGGTAGCCATCTGAACAATCACGGTTTGGGTCTGTGGAGGTAAGCAGTGGACAGGCTGGGTGCCTCAGGTGCTCTCCAGAGTGTGATCTGCCCATATCTGCTTCTCTGCAGTGGCTAGAGACCATCCTCCAAAGAAGTCCCAGGACACCAGGACTTCCAGTACCCACAATTCACTTCCTGGACAGCCTGGGCATATGAAGTCATACCCTGAAGCCCAGGGGATGAAGGCCACAGGACCGAGTCACACAGTGCAGTGAAGGGGGGTGGCCTAGAAGAGCCAGTGACTAGAGGGCTGAGGAATGTCCTCTCCCAAGGAGGGGGGAAGAACCCAAACTGAATGTAGAAAGTAGAAGCGCTGGCCACTGTCGGCTGTGGGGGTGGAACCATACCCTCACCCGGTGACCCCAGATACACTGTCTACCCTCTCAAGGATCAAGGCCTAGGGAACCCCACCCCAACAGGAGTGATCAAGATCACTTCAAAAATCTATGAAGCTTGGTATCAAGGAAAGAAATGAGCTTCCAATGTCAGACAGGTCTGCCCTCCGCACCCCCCCTCCTTTTTGAGGAAAAAAAAAAAAAAGCTAAGAGTCTCAATTGCCTAAGATACTCCCAAGAAGGACGTTCTGGGATAAGAAGATTTAGGCAATCTCTGTCACTGCAAACCCTGTTGCTCCTCAATTCCAGGACTGTCCTCTCGACCCAGGGAGTGCAATGAGCCAGAAGTTAGAACAGAAACAGCAGTTCCCTCTGTCCCGGAGAATTCTTTTCCAAGGTACCTTCCTTAACTGCTCAGACTCTCCTCTTTCCCTAGGACGTAGGTGATGCTATTTCCACATGCTGACAGCAGGGGGCGCAATCCTGAGACTCAAGGGAAACCTGTGGTCTTCCCACCAAGGCGGCTGCCCTCCTACTCCAACCTGCACCAGCCTGCCAGACTAACCGGAGCCTCAGAGGAGCGGGGGCCCACTTCTTACTCAGCTAAACCCCCTCCACCGCTTGAGAAGGGGTTAATTCCATTAAAATTCCCTGAATTCCAACAGGGCCCCACCTTGGAACCTTAAACTAAGGAAGGGAATAGTAGCGCACAGCTGTAACCCCGGCATCTGGGAGTCAGAGACACGAGGGTACCATTTTTAAACCAGTCTGGGGACCAGGGATAGTGGCGCACACCTTTAATCCCAGCACTCGGGGCAGAGGCAGGCGGATCTCTTTGAGTCTGACGCTAGCCTGGGCTACACTGTGAGGCCCTATCGCACAACCATAACAACAAAACAAAAGAAAACCTAAGACCAGTCTGGGCTCCATAATGAGTCCAAGTCTAGCCTGGGTTACAAAAAGAGACCTTGTCTTGAAAACCAAATGAAAAGATACCCTTCTGGATCCTGTAACTGTCCTAGGAGACCAGATATTTATCTCGGCCCTTCCCTTGCCTAGTGGAGCCTCGAACTCCCTCAAGGGATCAGAAAATGTTAGCTCTAAACCATTTCACTCCTAATGCTCACCCGCTCATCTCCCCTCGTGGACTCATTGTCCAGCAGGGGCTCTCCTGGAGCCTGGATCGTCACTGATTTATCTCCACGGCTCCCATCCCGGCTCTTAGAGCGGTGGCGGTCCCGGCGGTCCCTGCAGCAGGAAGTCGGAGAAACAGGAACAAAAGGTCAAGAGGCGAGTCTTAAAGGACCTTTCAGGAGACCCCTACCCTGCCCACCCACCACCACCTCAGCACACACCACCTCTCTACCAGCCGGGCCCTCCCCACCATTCAGCCGGACACACCTGTGCTTTCTGGAGCTGCGGGAATGGCCCGACTTGTAAGAGTAGCCCGAGTACTGGGACTCGGTGTCCATGGCGTCTGAACGCCGTGCCTTGTAGCGCTCCAGGGTCGCGGGCTGGGGCCTCTTGGGGGGCCCCACAGCCACCTCCTTTAGCACAGGCTTCTTCAGGCCAAGAGGCACCTTTAGGAAGTCAACTGTCACCCTGAGGGACTCTATTTTGCTGGACGAGTGGGCTTATCTCAGAGAAATTCAAGCGGCGACAACTGAGGAGATAAAGCAGTTGCTTAGGGGTAGCCTGGGTTCCCTCATGGGTGAAGACAGAAAAGAAAACCATGCCCAAATGTCACCAGAAGCTCAGGTAAGCCCTGAGACTACCTCATTTTTGGTTCCTGTTCTGTTCAATGGGCTCAGCTCCTCCTGCTCCGCCAGCTAGAAAGATCCTTCACCCACAGTGTGCCCAGTATTCAGGGCTGGGGGAAATACTGGCACAGGCTCCCAGAGCAAGGACACCCCGAATAATCCAGCTTGGATGCCCCATTGGGAAGAATCAAAGCAGTACTCTCCTAATCTCAGCCAGGAAGACAGAGACTTAGAGACACATGGACGTACGTACAAACTCACAAACATAACCTCTCTATCTATCTATCTATCTATCTATCTATCTATCTATCTATCTATCTATCTATCTCTCTCATTGATGGGTGGATGGAGGATGTAGCCTGACAGCAGAAAACAAACAGAAGCATCTTCCAAACACCTGAAATCTCTGGACAAACAAAATCCAAATCTATCTCCACTTTGGGCTGGTGGGCAGCCTCCCTTATCTACACTGCACAACTCTGCAGCAGAGGATGGTATCTCCTCCCCGAATCTCTAAGCACCACCCATCCTTCAGAGCCCAGCCCCAGCTCTCACAAAAGTCCCAGCTACTCTAGCAACTAGGGCCATCTTCTCCACTGATGCTGCCAACACTAACTTAAGCCATCACCCTGCCCTGAGAACTTCCCGTCTTCACTCAGTGATTGAGCAAACCTCTCTAACACACCTACTTTGAACTATATACTTTGCTATGCCCTGGGTACTGTGGTGTAACTGACTCTGAGTTTATAGTTTGGGGAAAGATGTACGCTAAGCAACTAAGCCAATAAATACAAGCAGCCATGTCAGTGTGGTGGAGCTTAGCCGACAACAGGCAAAGGTGTCAGGTACCGAACCCTGTGTTCTAAGCAGGCATTCTACCACTGAGCTAGCTACGCTTCCAGCCCCACGGAGATGCTTTAAACTGAGTGTCTGGAAACATTGGAAAACAACACTTAAATGGAAGCTGAAGACAGGAAGAAAAAGTTCCAGGAGGGGAAGAAGTGACACCACACCAGGGAAGGTCAAGTCAAGAAAGAGCTTGTGAATTTAAGGCCCAACCACCAACACAGCTGAGGACAAGAGAGGAAGACAGAAGCAGCGGGGCGGCAAGTGAAGAGGTCGGGTTTTATTCCAAGGTTATCAGGAGACTATTTTGCTGTACAGATTTGGGTTGGAAAGAAGAAGCAGCAGAAATGGAGAGATCAGTGAGGAGGGTCCACGGCAGGAAGACTTGGCCACCAGAACCAAGAAGGAGGAAAGAAACGGACTCCCAGAACCAACCAGACCTGGTGAAAGACTGGCTGAGGGGGTGAGGAGCAACAAAAACACCTAATCAAGCACATAAAATAAGTAAGTAAAACACAACCAAAATTAAAATAAATAAATAAATAAATAAACCTAGCCTGAGCAAGAGAGAAGGTGCTGAGACTCTGGTAAGGCAGATTATTAGAAGACATGGTCGGGGGGACAGTGTTTCTGAAGAATTATGTGTGAACAGAAGGGCTGTAAGGACTATGCCCTTGCATGGACCTAGGCATTGAAGGTCCATGCCTATGAGGAACTGGACAGTTTGGCATCCAAGGAACTGGAGTCTGAGCTGGATGTAGGAGCCACAGGCAGAGACACTGCACTGAGCTCAGGAGAGAAAACTTCATAATTAAGATGCAAAAAATGGAAGGGAGGGTGTCCAGCATAGAGGTTTAAAAGGAGAGTCCAGAGGTCAGTAGAATGTAATCTCGGGCGACCAATAAGACAAGTGGACTTCCAGGGAGGAATAAACACAACCAGGTCCAACACCACTGGAGAAGCCCACTGTTTTACGCACTGAAACGGACTTGCTTTGTGGAGTTACCTTTTTTCCAACCACTTTAAATCGCCAACAAGTGAAGGCGCAGATTAAGTCATACGTATTCGCAAGACATCTCTCCTCCTGTGGGTACAGGGCAAGTAACCGATAGCCACCTAGTCAACGAACACGCTTGTCTGACTGTCAGGGAAACTGCCACTGCAGGGAGATAAGCATCAGTGTGAAATCTATTCATTTCTCCGCCTAACAGAGTCACGTGGAAGCGATCCATGAGCCAGTGATATCAATACCCCACATCAAAGCACTATGCGATAGAGACATACTTTGGGACAAACATAATTCAACCCGAACCTGAACCTCTCTAAACAGAACCATAAACAGGGCCCGTCCGATGCTCATCCCTCTGTCTGCAAATCACGTGTTGGATTTCTCCACCCCTCCCCTGGGGACCCACTCTACTGGTTTACTCCTCCATATGGCTCAGACAGTTGCGGCCACACCACTTTTTGATGTGGTTCCCACCTATTCTTTCTAGTTCTCCTCTTAAACACTGAACTTTGCCAGGAGGCTCTGAAACCAGCAGATTGGGGGAAGGGGGGGTGAAATAAAAGGACAAAGAAATACCATGGATTAGATCCAGACAGACACTAGAGCCCTCTCCTTCGCCATCCCCATCCCCAAATACCTGCACTCTATCTGCCAGAGCCAACAGCAGAAAGAGCCTGGATTTACACAAAGACCTGGCTTTAAAGGCTCCCTCTCCCATTGCTGAGCTGTCTTAGCTGTGGGCAAGTTACTAACCCTTTTGTGCTAGTGGCCCGGTGGGCCCTTGGGTAAAATGAGGTGATGATACCTCCTTCATGGGGTAGCAGCAAGGAACAAGGGGATGAAAGGAGTGCTTTCATACGCTGTACAGCTACTAATAGTTAAGCAATTAATAAGCTCTCAAACTCCAGTCCCCAACCACTTCCTCTGAAACTAGGGAAGGCGGTGGTATAAATAAATTGTACGACTAAATAAAGAACTCTCGCGCACACACACACATCCCAACCAGACCCACTACTTCAAACACACCCAGGTGTGAGGTGAAGCCGCTGTTTCCCCTACAGATAAATGTCAAGCCAGACAGGGTGCCAGCCATCTCCCAAGTCTTTGTTCTGAGTTACTTAGCCTGGATCCACTCACTCCCTTCCTCACTAGCAAAAGACAAACCCCGCAGCCCTGGAATACAGAGGGCTTCCCAAAATGCAGTAAAACGTGCTCCTCCCTCAACTACCAAACACAAGGGCCACAAAGGACCACTTCTGAAGCCTTTGCCTGCTGTCCCTTTGGGTACCCAAGGGAGCTAGCTAATCGCAGCATTGGGAAGGGATGAAAGGTAGGCAAAAAGATGGGCAGAAGATCCACACCCCCCCTTAATCGGTCTCAAGGATCAGGTTTGGAGGGTCTCCCGGGTGGGCAGTGTTCCCAGGAAACAAGGTGGGGGAGGGGATCAGTGGATGAGATCAACAAGTAGAATTGTCAGAGCGATGAAAAGCCAGGAGAGAAGTCTGGACTTGGCACAGGGCAGAGAGCTGCACCCAGCTGAGGGGCAGAGGGTGGGAGGCTGTAAAAAGGGAATATGCCCCACTGTTTTTCAACTCAAACCCCCCCCCACACACTCCACAAGACACAAACACAGGCACCTCGTCCCCTACTCAAACCAGCCATGGATTATCTGGGGTTAAAAGGAGGCCAAAGAGGAGAGGGAGAGAGCAAAGAGAGCCCCACACAAAAAGGAGACCCTTCTCCCCTCCAAAGGCCTTTCAGAAATAAAATTAATGGAATGTGTCTCAGTATCACCCCAAGGGAATTGGGGGGGGAGGGCTGAGGGGAATGTGGGGGCTTTTGTCCCGGCTGCCCAGCTTCTCCCACATTGATCACCATAGCAACCAAAGCCCCCTGTTGCCTAGGTGATGGCAGCCAGGTCCTGGAACCCATACCCAGCATCCAAAGCGAGAAAGGTTATAGAGGTGGGAGAATGAGACAGAGGGGGAGAGAATGGGGTTTCTCCTCTGGCAGTCCCAGCTTTTGTCTAAGCTTGGGATCGGGTTTCTTCAAGAAACAATTGGAGGCCTCTAGAAAAAAAAAATAAACTGAAAACTTGGCAAGAGGGCCCTGGGGTACATGGTACGTGGGTAGATATGGGTGCCGGGTAAATACAGACCAGGACAAAACGAGCCTTCCTCATTCGCCATTCGCAGGAACAGCTGAGTGTCAGTCGAGTGTTCCGCGTGTGCGCACACGTGCACACACACACACACACACACACACACACACATGTGGCAGGTGCTCAGGACAACAACCAGGCATGGGAGCCTATGGTCACCACCTCCTTCTGCCACTGCAGTAGCCCCAGCCTTTAGACCCAGCATGGGGACATGAGGCAAAACACAACGAGGACACACCTGGGAAGAATCTGAGAGCCTGGGTGACTCAGCCAGAGAAAGGTAGGGAAGGGACAGATGCCCAGTGCACACCTCAGAAGCGGCGTTCTTCGTCTATACCCGTATGACAGGGTTGGAAGTAGCAGGCCTGCAGGGCGGAGGTACCTGTTCCTGAGGAGAAGAAAGTAGGACGAGAAGCTAAAAGTGCTGCTTAGACAGGAGTCTGTCTCTAGGAGAACACATTCCCCCTTCCCAGCCAGGGACCAGGAGGTCTCCTGGAGAGGCATCCATCTGTGGGAGCTTGCCCATTACAGCCTTCTGATTCCTACACAAGAGTCACGGTCGCCCTGTATCTGGCCTGGCCCCACTTCTGCACCACAGCCCGTAGAGAGGTGAGAGACTCCTAGGTAGCTCTCACAAGTGCTGAGTGCCTACTTTGGGAGTGGGGGTTTACTGATTAGCTATCTGGCCGGAAGCGGAGCACCTAGTCATAAAGCTCATCATCAAGAAGCAGAGAGAAGGTTTAGAGGTTCCTTTGGTCTTTACCACACTATCCCTTGGATGTCTGAGATGCGTCCAAACAGGTGGCCCTGTCAGGCAATAGTAGAGACTCAAGGCTTTTGATGCGGGTGAAAATACAGACACCTAACTCGGATCTCTGAAGAAAGGGGTAGAGCTCTCTGATTCTGCCCTCGTCTCTCCTACACCGGGAGACAGTGAACTGACCCACCCAATTCTTTCAGCTACTGCAAGCATTAGCTGAATGGTAACTCGGGGCCCTAAAACCAACCAAGTTTTACAGTAAGGCCCAGTGAAGGGAAGGAAATGGCTGGCCAGTGCTCACTGCTTCCATGACAGCCCATTCTGGCCTCTTATTGCTGGGAAAACTTCTCTTGAAGAGCAATCAGATTCTTCTGCGAGCCTCCCTCTTGCCCTTTCAACAGACAACACTAGAAGAATCTGAGGGAAGGGGAAGATTTGCTGACTCCTGCCTTGAGCCTTCCCACCAGTGAAAACGATCAGAGGTCAGGCAGGCCTAAACCCAATAGCAAAGAATCCCAACGTAACCAGCCACGGCTCCAAAGAACATCAGCACACCTTCATTCCTTCGCATCCGGCCTTGGACATGGGCAAGCCTCCCATTCCAAGAGGCTCATGCCAGGTCCTTCCCATCACAGAAAGAACCAAGGCACAGAATGGGGGAGGACCACCCTCAGCCTAAAAATGGGCTCCCGACTCACTCTTTTAAGTAGTCAGAATAGACCCAGTGACTCTAGTGACCCAAGAGGCCAAGAAGGCAGCTGGATCTCAGGGGACCCAGTGGGAAGGCTACAAGACCAGGTGCCCAGGAGCTGGCACCAGGTGCCCCACCCCCGTACTGCTAACCAAGCACTCTCCTAGGAGGGCCAGACATGAGCTCACCATCCTCACAGCCCCAGGGAGGGGGCAGGAGCCTTCCCCTCGCAGGGGAGGGGCAGAGGAGCAGGGAAGAGCCCATAGATGGGCTCCTGCCAGGGTACCAGATACTAACTAGGAAGGAAGGTGCTAGAAAGCAGAGCCACGCCCCTTTCCACCTTCTGTAATTTCCCTCGATGTAAAGCAGACCAGCGTGGAGGATACCCTCCAAACCCAGACACGAAACACCGGCACACAGACACACGAGCGAACATTCTAGTTCCCCTTCTGAAACCTGGAATGGTTCCTGCCTGCCCCACCCAGCTCCACCCACCCTGGCTAGGCAGGTTCTGTAGAGACCTGTTCTGCTCTCTCTGGCACCCCTACCCCCACCCGGCTCTCAGAGTCCCTACCCCCAATCCAGCACACACACACACACACACACACACACACACACGCATGCACTCATACAAACACACGCACAGCCCATAGCATCCCATTCTCTAGTTTCTCCTAGACTCATCCCTGGTCAATCTCGAGCAGGATGTTGAGGGGTGAACATTCCCTTTGGCTTCTTTCCCAGGTTGAGGCTATAGGGAGAGAGAGAGGACACAGAACTTGTACGGAGGCAACCGGGACTGAAATGCCAGGATGCCCTATTTAATTTTCACCACCCACTGGGCTTTGAGCTGCTGCCTCCCAGGTTGTGGCAAAAGAGGCCCCTTCCCCACATGCCAGGTGAGGTGTGGACAGACTAAGGAGGAAAAACGGAAGGACAAGAGGAAGGAGGTGAGCTGTGCTGACCCACAGGCCCACTTCCCCCATACACGGTCATACTAAATGCCATCTTGAAGCTATCCTAAGGAGGCCTCAACTGTCCCTGACCCTAAGAGACCTCGATGCCTGTTCACTCAGCCCCTGCCTCAAGGCAGGAAGAGTTATTTAGGAAGGGGAAGTCAGCCAACCTCAGGCTGGCAATGTCACCAGGAGCGCTGAGACGTGGGGAAGGAGTGTGGGGGAAGAGACATATGGGACACTGTGGGTGAAGGCCGGATTGTATGGGGAAGCAGTAGAGTGAGCCTCAAGGTGTGAGACACAGTGTGTGTGTTGGGGGGCGGGTAGGCCTGGGGTTCTCCAGAAAACCTCCTCCACCCACCTCAGCCCAGGGCCACTCATATCGAGGAACACTGAGCAGGCCGAAAGGCCTGAGTTCCAACCAGCCTCCGCCCTCCTGACAACACCCACCTCCTTCACCCGAGATTCAGATTCTCGCTCTTTCTGAAGATGATCAACTCCCCCATCCTTATATCTGCCACTTCCATTCCTGGAGTAGAGCAGGTGACAAAATATGTGTTTCTGTTCACACTTGGCTGTTTTCTGAGTTACCACATCACGCGTCAGGCTCAGCACCTGTTTCTGCCTGACCTCCTCCGCTTATCCTAAAAAGCTAGAGCCCCCATTCATAAACCCCCTCTTGTCTTCCGTCCAGGCCGAGGGAGCCAGGCGCCAGTGAGAGCAGAACTTGAGGTACTACAGTACCGACTGTGAGAAAACCCAATGACGAGAAAATCCTATGACGAGGATGGCAAGATCCCCCTCCACACAAGACTCCATGAGCTACAGTAGCGAAGCTTATTCTCTTGGCTGAGCGCCTGCTCCACACAGAAGGGAAGAGCTTCAGCTCCAACAGGAGTCCTGCCATGGCTTAGACAATGAGGTGCCCACCCCCAGGAAAAGCCTGGCTTTCTCCAATAAGGCCCCATCTGGTTCTCATCCTTAGAAGGTGTCTCTACTCATCAGGCTATATGGACTCGAGTTAGCTTTCCAAGGCGGAAGAGGAATTAGTCACGTTCAAGATTAAAGCCCAAGAAGGAGCAATCAGATAAAATTGGGATGACAGCGCAGACATGACAAGAGCACTTTGGGAAAGGGAAGACCAAAGAGCATAGAAATTACAGAGATCAAACCTAGCCTTTAGGGGCTACACCATCTTAAAGACTTCCTTGCCTTCTCCAAGCTTATTTTCCTGGCTGTAAAATGGGGACAATAGTTTTCCATATAATGTATCTAGTAAGTCAAAGAAGCTGTAATATACAAGATGCTCCATCAGGCCAGGTATGACAGTCACATGTTTTTGTGATCCAGGCACTTCAGAGGCAAAGGCAGGCAGACCTATGTGAGTTTGAGGCCAATGTGGTCTACAAAGAAAGTTTCAGGCCAGTCAGGGCCACACAGTGAGTGAGACCCTGTTTCAAAAAAAACAAAAGGTAGCTAGACCTATAGATGATAAGATTAAAAATTGATGCTCAGTGAAAGGTTTGTTTCCCAGCTCTTTTAGGTACCGGATAGTCAATCCTTCGATTTCTTTTCCTCTAACCTCATTATAAAAAATAGATTCCACTCAGAATAAGGAGGATGCAGAGGTGGTTCCTCCCCAACATGGGCCTCAGCCAGAACTAATCCTACAGTGATCCATTTCCTTGGGAGCTCTTGGATCTCCAGCTTCTCTCTTCTGCTCCTCCCTCTTCTTCAGTGAGGTCAGGCCTAGGATCCAGTGTCTTGCCACTCTTCTCCAGTCTCTCACCCTAGCTACTCATCAATGGGAAGAGGAAGGAGACCCCAAGGCTCCTGCCCCACCCCAGCCCCCCAGCTACTGCCTACTTGCCCCTCTCAGGGCCCCACCCTGATTACCAGGATAGCCCCAGTGCTGCTGATTCCAAGCTTGCTTCTCCCAAGCCCATCCCCAGCTGTCTTGTCTGTAATTACCAACCTTGCCAGAGGCATCAGACTGGCAATGCAACAGCTCATTTCCAAAGGGCCCCTCCACAGAAGCCTCTGCCTCCCACTCTGCACCACGCAGAAGGGGGAATAAAAGAGATGAAAAGTTCTGTCCAGGTCACCGTTGAGAAAGTGACAAACGGCTGTCGAAGACCAGACACAATAGAGCCCGTCACATCTCTGCTATCAATATCACACGCAGCACAGGACTACCCACCTGTAGAGGGCGAGAGGCTTCAGGTCAACTCAGAGAGAGAGGAAATTGATTGGAGGCAAAGCAGGAAGACGAATTCGCACAGGGATGAGAGTAGAAGCGCACAAGGCACAGGTGGGAGCTTTGAGGAGAGAGGAGGAAACAGTAGGTTAAAAAAAAAAAAAAGATCTGAGAAGAGACAGACTATCTTCCCAGTCTCTCTCCCTGATGCAGCCACTTCTACCAACAAACACCACAGACAGGAAAGAAAAGGGATCATTAATTTTGTTTTATAGCTAGGGAAACTGAGACCAAATCCTCACTTTGTACTTCAAGATCCAGCAGGACCAAACCCCCCAGTCCTTCCTGCTCATGCTCAGCCTCTACCAGCCTCTACCAGCCTCTACCAGCAAGCCCTCCTCAGGTCTCTCCGTCTTTCTTTTCTTAAAAAACTGCTAAGGGCCAGGCGTGATGGCGAAGGACTGAGCCAGAGAGGCAAGCAGATCTCTACGAGTTCCAGGTCAGCAAAGATAAAAAGCAAGACTTTGCCGATAGATAGATAGATAGATAGATAGATAGATAGATAGATAAATAGATAGATAGATAGATGAGAGAGAGAGAGAGAGATGATAGAGAGAGGATAGTGAGAGATAAATGGGGTCTTCTAAGAAATATGTGTGTAGTAGAATATTACTAAGCCATAAAAAGGAGCGATGTACATACATGCTGCCACATGACTAAGCCTTTCAAACATGTTGAGTGGAGGAATCCAGACATAAATGATGAAATTTGGAGGAAACAGCCAGAGCAGGTAACTCCACAGAAACAGAATGCAGGTTAGGGGTGGCCAAGAACTGAACAAGAAGGCATTGGGAACTTAAGTGTGCATGCAGTTCCTTCAGGACTAGCAAAAATGTCCCACAACTCGACAGAAATGGCTGCAGAGTATTGCGTGTGTGCACAAAACTCCACTCTCTTTAATGTTCATTTCATGTTAACTTCTAAAACTCCAGCGGCCAACACATCTCCTTCAGGAACCTTGCCCAATACGCTACCTCAGAACCAAACTCTATGCTGCAAGGGCCTCCAGAATACACCTCCATCCGGCACTCAGGGGCTTACGGAGATCGACATGTTCAAGCATGCTTCCCCTGTGAACAGTGTCTTCTTCACCCTTCCATCCCCCGTGCTTCTCACAACACCTAGCAGAAAGTGGACCGCACTGACTGTGATCTGCCAGAGGAGAGCACAAAGCAAGCTGGCTCACTCCCCTGCCCCACTGCCCGGACCTCCATCGCTTACTACAGCCATGGATTAAAATTCAAGCCAAGCCAGCCAGGATGTACTAAGTCATTTCCCCTGTGCCTGGCACTGAGGAACATACTCTTCCCAGGTTATTTCACTTGGTCCTCATGAACCTAAGAGGTGGGGCTTATCATCAAGCCATGTAACAGGTGAGGCTTTACAAAACTTCTCTGTTTTGTCTGAGGTCACAGAATTAGGAAAAGCTAGAAGTTAAGAGCAAATTGTCAACAGGAGAGAGGTCACAGTACCGGGAGGGGGACTTGGAATTCCTTGTGGATGGGTTCAGAGCGGCCTTGGAGGATGGCGTCTTTGAACACCTAGGTGGCTAAGGAATGGAACTTAATTGCATCCGGTCACATGGCTCTTAGACTAAGTGAAACTGTCTGACTCTTCCTTTTGTCTCACAGTGTGGGAGCCAGTAAAAGAGAAAACCAGAGTCCCTAAAGCTCAGAAGGAACGAAGGGCCAGGGAAAGGGGGATCTCTCTCCTCAAGTCCTACAAGATGGTGAGGGAGCATAGGAAGAGAAAGGAAGGCAGCCCTGTAGGAATTAGAGAAAGTAGAAAGCAGGACCAAGACAATAGAGAAGGAGGGGCCAATGTGGCCACTGGTTTCCAGTCTGGAAGTACTTTCTGAAATGGCACTTCCTATTGTCTAACCACAGTTCCTCCTGCTTGGAGGGCAACTCCTACTGGTGGTGAGCATAAACTGAGCAAACAAGGCATGCCAAAAAGTCAGGCACTTGTCTTAGACAAAAGCACTTTGCAGGTTTGGGGAAAACCATCTGATTGGTGTCTGATTTGAAGGAATGGAGCAGTGGGGTGGGGAAGGGGACATCTAATCTTTTCCTAGCCTGCTCCTCTTCCTAGTCCAACATTTTCTAAACCTCTCCACTCTTTCCAAAGGCTTTATGAAGGGTAGGGAGCTCTGAGGGCTAAAGATGGAACATTCCAACTGCACATGCCCATTAGAGACTAACATTCCAGTTGCAATTACCCAGGGACTCTAATGGGCCCCTGTCTTAAAACCGGTGTCCCCGCCTAACTAACCTCTGGCAGCAAGTGGGAAATGGTTGAGAACATGCAGCTGGGAACAAGACTTGGGTCCCAGAGGAGATGACCACCCCGGTCTTCCTTTCACCCCAAAGGAGAATGAACAAGAGCAAAGAGAGAAAGAAAGGAGGTAGCCGCTGCTACTCCTCAGAGAAGAGATGTTCCCCTCATGGTCTCTGACTTCCCACCCATTCTCATAATGATGAAGGCAGACCTTTCCCACAATGTGTACAATCTGGCCCCTGGCACGCTCAGCACCAACACACACACACACACGAACATAAGCACACATACACACGAACTCACACACAGACACATTCACACAGAAACACAAACACAAGCACAGGTGTACATATGAACTCACGTATTCACACATATGTGCACACACAAACATGTACACACATGTACACACACACACACACAAGGCTTCTCATCAAGAAACTACAGGACACACTACTCGGACACCTGCAGAAACTCCCAGAGAAGCACCCCATGTCACTTTCTCAACCCTGCACCTCCCTACCAGGTCTCATGCTGTGTGCCTGCTTCTTCTCACCCCCCAACACACACACACACACACACACACACACACACACACACACACACGTTTCCGGATCCTAAAGGTAGGGCAGAGTTGGAGGGCTCTGAAGTAGTCACCTTCAAGACAGCTTTCCAAGAGAGCTGTGGCCTCAGAGAAGGAACTGGGGCAGAGAAGCCATGCATGTGGCCTCAAAGAACACTAGGGCCCAGCCTAGAACAGTGGGGAAGGTCGCTACTCTTATTTGTGTCCTTGACTCATTGAACCCCAAAATTCCTTTAGGACTACAGAGCCCCTCCACCTCTCCTGAGCCTATTCCCCACTCCCTCACAATACACACCATCTTCCAGAAAAGTCTACCTTCCCAAATACGCACCACCTCATAAAGCTCACTACCCCCCAAATGCACGATCCCCATGAGGGTCTCAGATCCTCAAGACACTACCCTTGAATCCAGGCAGAGCCATTCAAATCCTGCACAGCCTTCCCTGTGGGCTTTCGGCCAGGAAAATCTGCCTGCAGAGACAAGAGGTACCCCCAATACATACTCAAAAATACACACCCTAGCAAAGGCAGGCACACACATTGACATCTACCCATCAGTACAGGTTACTCGCGAGAGCACAGATTCACACACACACACACACACACACATTCCCACCATACTGGTGCACACACAACTATCCACATATACCACCCATTCTGCTCTTATAAACCCATCTTCTCTAATACCTACCCACCTCTTTCCTATAAGCCCCTCTCATCAGCACATACACAGATACACACCCCTTCCCTAGAGTATACACACAAATACATACCAAAC
>NW_004949133.1:3233153-3241313 GCF_000317375.1 Microtus ochrogaster | reverse complement strand
CACACACACACACACACACACACACACACACACACACACACACACACACACACACACTGCTGTCCAGGGCCATCTCTCAGGGATCCACTCTACACCATGTACATAGAGTTCATGAACCTGCCCCTTCCCTCCCGACACTTCAAAGGTGTATACGCAGCCCTACATACCTTTAGCTTCCAATACCTCCAGCCTCCGATCCTTCCATGGCCTCTCCCACCACCTCCAACACACGCTTCCCAATCCCCAGCTTCAATGGGCTCCCTGGGGATCGTTCAAGCGACTGACCCGGGCCCCCAGCCCAGGAAAGTCCCCGGCTCTTAAGGCCTGGGCTCCGCCCCTTCCCCACGCACCCTTTCCCCTCCCCAAAGTTGGGGGTACTCCGCTGGGCAGTAGAGAACAGACCGGAAGGGGGTTGCCTCAAGCCCCCCTTCCCCCAGAAGCCACCCCGCTTTCTCCAGGGCCGGGCGCTCCCTGATCCTTTGCATGATCTCCTTTTTTTCTGCTGCTTTTTTTCTTTTTTTTTTCTTTTTTTGCAAACTTTGCCCGCGCCCCCGCGGCCCGCTACTCACCCGCCGCTGCGAACAGTCGGCTGGACTGGGCGCACGCCCCGCTCCGCTCCGCGCCTTTGTATCCGCAGCGCACCGGGTCGCTCCGAACTCCGCGCTCCAGGACCGGCAGCGCGGCCGATGGGGGTTGTTGAGGGGGGCTCCTGAGGTCGTTCACCCCGGCTCCGTCCCAGACCACTCGCCTCTTTCCCCCTCGAGGCCCCGGGGACAGGGGGCCGGGGGAACTGCAGGGCGCTCAGGCTCCCATGGCGGGACCGAGGAGGACCAAGCAATCGGGGATCAGGAATCAGATCTCCAGCCGGCGGCGGAGGGGGAGGGGACAGAGGGGGAGGGGACCGAAGGGGGGCAGGGGGCGGGGAGCCTGCTCCCAGGTGCCGCCTCCCGGCTGTTCCCGCAGCCGCCGCCCCTCCCGCCGCTGCGTCCATTGTCTGCGGCCCGGCTCTTCTCCAAGTCGTGGCACCCCCAGCTCTGCGCCTGGCCATACCCTGTGCCCTCGGGATCCTGGGAATCCGCTCCGGGTTTGCGAACCTGGCCAGGAAGGTGGGCTTGATGCTACCTCGATTCTTGGCTTTGGTCCAGCCCGAAGCCCCTCTTGGAACTGTCTCCTTCAACCCCCCGTTGAAGACCTTTCCCCTAGGCCCTGATGCTGGCCATATTCTCTTCTTTGGGACCACAAACCCGGCCACACGAAATCCATTGGAATCTAAGACGTGGGAAGATTGATCCCCCAGGCCCAGAGCTGCGAAAAGGGTCATCCCTGATTTTAATTAGTGACAAGAGACAGGCCCCTCTCCCATGTATACGGAATTTCCCTGACACCATCGCCACCATACCCCCCTTCTTCCAAAAATAATTTAATTACTCGGTGTTCTAGCTGTGAGCGACGACCGCCTAGTCAGACTGGGACGCTCGCTCATTAACACGTTTTCCTCCCCTCTGGTTTGAGTGTTGGGATTAATTACAAAGGGAATCCTGCCCTACGGGAACGGGGGAGGGGGAATCGACGACGAGGGCCCGCGACTTCAGGCGGCGGAGGAGAGGGGGGCCTTCTCCCAGGAACCTCGAGTAAAAAATGCCTGGGTCGGTGCGGAATTCCTAGCTCTCCACCCATGGACTTTTGGGTAGTTTAGCGTTGCAAGTAGGTCCCAGAGAATGTAGGTTAGCACAAAATATCTGGCATTTCCACTTCAGAGCACACTAAAAAACAGAGTTCCTAAAGCGGGAAAGAACCCAACAGGGGAGAGCCTACCATAAAGTGGCTGTGGGAAGGCCAGGTTGCCTTCGGAGTGAGTGAAAGCAAAAGTATTATTATATCGCCGCTAGTATTATTTACCCTGTAACCTGCCACTTACCTTGAACAGTATGGCTTCAAAAGCATCTTCACACACGTCTCAACACCCCCACCATCTCCACCTTTCAATTCTGATACCTGCCCTCCCAACCCTGTGATTAAGAAATCCCAGGCAAGGCGACTCCCAGCCTCCTTTCTCTGATAGTCTTTCTGAAAACTCCCTCTTGTCGCTGCTGTACATCTAATCGGTCCCCAAATGAGGACAGGTTGTCTTTATCTGCGTTATGACCGTTGGAAGGTGAAGAACCAAAAACAAATGTGTCCTGTCCACCTTGCCCAAACCAAGACTTCAATAGTCATCATTTCAAGTACCACAGCCTGTGCAAACACAGTGGTCCTCATTCACCTACGTCTATCTTGTGCTGACACTGGGCTGTTCTGGGGGTCCCATAACACCAGGAATGTAAGAGAAGGACACATGGCAGGAGAGCAGGAGACCATAAAAAGAGATAGAAAAGACATCAGAGTCCCCTGCCCCGTCCAAAGCATACCTCCAGTGTTGAACACAAGTTTATAATTTGACAGAGCTGGGGCTGCCATGTCACTGGAGGTCCTCTGCTATGTTTAGTGTATATTATATTCATATTCTGCCAGTTTTTTCCCCAAACCTCAGAAGACCCTCAAAGAATTGGAAACAAGTATCTGATGTGAGAATCACAGTCGATTTTTTTTGTTTGTTGTTGTTTGTTTGTTTTTATTTTTTTGATACAAGGTCTCTCTGTACAGTCTTGACTGTCCTGTAGACCAGGCTGGCCTTGAACTCACAGAGATCTGCCTGCCTCTGCCTTGTGAATGCTGGAGTAAAGGCATGTGCTACCACTGCCTAGCTAGATTATAGATGATTTTGTAGACTGGCCCCAGTTAAAGCTTGAAATGTCAGTCAAGATGCCAGGTCAGTACACGAGACTTTAAAATTAATGTCCATAAGGCATGAGCCTGGAATACACTCCATTCTTCCTTTTCTCTTCTGAGGATGAAATGTAATTGATAAATTGTATCTGCGATGATGAAAATACCGTCTTATAGAACTGTCCGACATTAAACGTAACTGTTCTACATACAGCTCTCTGAACAACCCTCCACTCTCACCCACTGGATGAATTTCACACATCCTCAAATCACAGAGTGGAAGCCAAGGCCCAAAGACAAGAGTCAGTCATGCATTCAGATCCTAGCCTAATTCTTTAGGAAGAAGAGCACCTTCCGAGACAGGTGATATCTAACCACAATTTTCCAAGAACAACATGCTGAGGCAGAGCAGGGCTGGAAACTAAGGAGGTCAGGAACCTGAAGGACCATGTAGAGGGACTATTGGACTTTGTTTCATTACATAGTCCAGATCTCTTTATGTAGTCAGGCTAACTTGGAATTAAAAACCCTCCTGCCTCAGCCTCCCAAATACCACCATGTCTGACCTAGCATTCTTGGATGTTGAATGCACAAACAACTTATTTATTCAAGCCTCAATTCTATTCATGTAAAGCATACTAATGAGGTAACAGAAAGCGGCTCCTCTGTAGAGCCACAAGGTCGATAGAACCAGTGAATTCCCAGTCACGTTCCTCTTCCCACTCCTGGGTCTTTCTGGATTCTTCTTCAGGGAAGTGATTCCTAGTCCAAAGTCAAGGCCTTCAGTAAAATCTCTTCTAAATCCTTGCCAGCTCAGGGTCGTGGGCAGTAGAGATGGAGCAAGCAGACATCCCAGAGGTGTCTCAGAAACCCTGAAGAGAAGATTCAAAAAGTGAGAATAGTTTCTCTTCAGGAAGACAATCAGGCTATAGGAAATGCCTGCTTTCCTGCATCAGTAAAGCTGTCCCTGGCCGGGTGAAGGTGGCACACTCCTCTAATCCCAGAAAGAAAGAAAAAAAAACAGTAGGTTACTGTCCATGTCTTTCCTTTCTAATATCTTTCTTTTCTCCATTTTCATCCGTCTCAAACTTTTGTGGCTCTCTACTCATTCAGTGCTTCTTAATTTTGAGTTTCCTTGAATCCAATTCCATTATCACTAATCTAAAAAGTTACCTACAAATTAAATGGGTGATTCTCAACCTTCATCATAGATAATAATCTCATGTGGAACTTTGAAAATATTGCAATGCACAGGACTCATCCCATACTAATTAAACCAGAAACTTCCAAGGTGTTATCCAACTATGGGCTTTTTTGTTTGTCTCTTTGTTTGTTTTGTTTTCTTAGTTATTACTCTAATGTAAAAATGGCTACTGTAGCTTTGTTTTGTTACTTTTCTGGTCCTGTGATAAAACACTGTGACCAAAGCAACTTATAGAAGGTGAAAGACCTGGATAAATAAATACAGACCCCTCTAGAAGGAAGAATAGAGCCAAAATCTAGCAGGAAAAATAAAGCCAAAAATCTAGCAGGAAGAGAAGAGCCAAAAATCTAGGTTAGCCCATTCCGTGACTCTGTTCTAGGAACTAGCTGACCATAAAGTTAGATTATAATCTTGAGAATAATCTTGAGAAATGGGGAGTTGCCCCCTTGTGATTATCACTGGTATTTTCGGAATTTTCCAATGACACCTTCCTACCCTCTTTGGGTTGCGGTTTCTTCTCCTAAATACCCCTTCTCCCAGCTATTCGGGGTCAAACTCCTCTTCCCCTGCATGGGAAATGAGTTTCGGCCCCAGTGCGCTGGTTCCTGTCAATAAACCTTGTGTGATTGCAGCAAGGACAGTCTCCCATGAGTTCCTGGGGGTTTGTGTTATCCCGAGACTTGAGTGAATGAGAGTCTCCCCACTCCGGGGTCTTTCAAAGGGAGGGTTTATTTGACTTATGGTTCTAATGTGGTGAGAATCCATCATGGTAGAGAAATGGGGCAGGTATGGTGGCTGGACAGAAGCTGAGGGCTCACATCTTGAACAGACAGTAGGAAGCAGAGACAGCAAATGGGAAATGGCATCAGAGTTTTAAACTCTTAAAGTCTGCCTCCAGTGACATCATTTCTCCAATAAGGCCACAGCCAGAGCCTCTCCAGACAGTGCCACCAACTGAGGACAAAGCACTCAACTGCCAGGTAGTAGAGAGGACATCTTATTCTCTACCACTTTTTGATTCCCTCCCCCCACCCCTGGGAAAATAAATGACGGTCCTGCTTTTCTTGAGAGGCGGGTCTTGTCCCTTTCCACGTCTGTCAGTTATCCCCAGTGTCTCCCACACCTGACTTTGACCTCTTCACTCATCTGCATCTCACGTAACAAAATCAAATAACAAATGGAGGTAGCTCAGACTTTTAATTCCAGCACTTGGGAAGCAGAGGCAGGTGGATCTCTCTGGCCAGCCTGGTAAAACAAAAACAGTTCCAGGACAGCCAGGGCTACACAGAGAAACCCTATCTTGAAACAAACAAACAAACAAACCAAATGCCTCCCTCCACTCAGTACCCATCTTTGCTTCAGCTTTCTCCTCCTTCTCATTCTACTTTCCCCCCCCCACCACAACCCACCCACCAGTCACAACTGTGTACCCAAGGATCCTGCTCCACCTCCTAAGTGCTAAGTGCCAGGACTACTGGTATGTGCCACGTTGGCTCGTTTATATGGTCCTGGGGATTGAGAACAGGGTGTCATGCATGCTTGGTAAGCACTCTGCTGTAGTAATAAGAGGAGCGGGGCTGCATCCCCGGCACCCGGCCGCCCACATGACTAGTTTATGCCTCGAAATAATTACACAGACACTGTATTCTTTTAAGCACTGCTTGGCCCATTAGCTCTAGCCCTTACTGGCTAATTCTGATATCCCGATCAACCCATTTCTAATAAACTGTAGCACCGGTCTTACCGGGAAGATTCTAGCCTATGTCCATCCTGGGTCGGAGCTTCATCGCGCGTGTCTGCCCGGGAGAGCGGAGCATGGCCTCTCTGAGGCGTCTGCCCCCGAGAGGAGAGCTGTCTAGTCTGAGCTCACTTCCTCTTCCTCCCAGCATTCTATTCTGTTTACTCCTCCCACCTATGTTTTAACCTATGAGGGCCAGCCAAGCAGTTTCTTTGTTTTTTTAACCAATGACCTTCCTCCATCACTCTGCTAACTGAGCTATACCCACAGACTCACCTTACCATTTTAAAGGGATATATTCCCCATCAGTATCCTTTCTTCTACCTTCACTACAAAGCTCTCTGGGATGGCTGCCTCCTCTTCCATGCCTAGACTCCATCCCCAAGCTCCTTCAGCCTTCACACTGCTCTCCCCGAACCATGTCATTCTCTCCTGTCAATTCAACCAGTGCTCACTTACTGACACTTCAGACTCCAGGTCTCTCATCTAAGCAGCAGATTCAAGTTTCCAACTTCCTACTAGGCATTCAGGCATGTACATTCTTTGGGTACCTGTCCTGGTCAAGATTACTATTGCTGTGATGAAACACCATAACCAAAAACAAGTTGGGAAAGAAAGGGTTTATTTGTCTTCTGCTTTCACATCACTGTTCATCATCCAAAGAAGTCAGAACAGAAACTCAAAGAGGGCAGGAACCTAGAAGCAGGCACTGATGCAGAGGCCATGGAGGAGTGCTGCTTACTAGCTTGCTCCTTGTGGATTGCTTCTTATAGAATCCAGGATCACCAGTCCAGGGGCGGCCCCACCCACAATGGGCCGGGCCTTCCCATATCAATCACCAATTAAGAAAATACCCTATAGCATCAATTCTCAACCTACAGGTCTCGAACCCTTTGGGGGTTGAATGACCCTTTCACAGGGATGCCTAAGCTACCCCATCCTGCATATCTGATATTTACGTTACCATTAATAACAGTAGTAAAATTACAGTTATGAAGTACAAACGAAAATAATTTTATGGCTTGCTGTGGAATAATCCTGTTCGCTGTGTGAATATGTGTCACTATGATTAGTTTAATAAACAAGTTAACTGGCCAATAGCTGAACAGGATAAAGTTAGGTGGGAAAGATAGACTGAGAATAATGGGATAAGAAAGAAAAGAGTCAGAGGTGTCACCATCCAGATGGACATAAAAAATGGGATAGTGGTACAAGCCATGATCCTGGGGCAGCACATAAATTAATAGAAATGGGTTAAGTTGCAAGAGCTAAATAGTAATAAGCCTGAGCTATTGGCTGAGCAATTATAATTTATATTAAGTCTCTTGTAGTTATTTGGGACTGATGGCCAGGACTGGGAAAGAAACATTCGCCTACAAGGATTGGGGGTCACCACAACATGAGGAACTGTATTAAAAGTCAAAACATTAGGAAGGTTGAGAACCAAACTGCCCTAGAGACTTGCCTACAGCTCAATCTTAGGGAGGTATTTTCTCAGCTGAGGGTCACTCCTCTCCAGTAACTCTACCTTGTGTCAAACTGACATAAAACTAGACAGCACAGTACCTAAAATGTAAAAATTTTCAAAGAAATATATTATCTTCCTTCAGAAATCATGACCACCTTGATTTATTCAGAACTTTACCACTTCTAAACTTGCTTCACCTCTTCCAGTCCTCCTATCGATTGCCAATGGAATTTTTCTTTTCAAAAAAAAGTTTGTTTTGGGACCTGGAGAGATGGCTCAGAGGTAAAGAGCACTGGTTGCTCTCACAGAGGTCCTGAGTTCAACTGGAGTTACAGACAGTTGCAAACTACCATGTGGGCACTGGAAACAAACCTAGACCGTCTGGAAGAGCATCCAGTGCTCTTAACCTGCGCCATCTCCCCAGTTCGCAAGTGATCTCTGAAAAGAAGACAATATGAACCTTAACATTAGCAATGAATACACACACAATGAAAAATACAGTTTAGTTGCATACAGTGTTTTGAGTCTATGTTCCCAACTACTTAGGAAACTGTGGCAAAATGGTGGCTGGAGTTTAGGCGTGCAAGGCCAGCCTAGAGGTCATAGAAAGATCCCCGTCTTGAAAGCAGGAAGATGAGTGGGGCTTGAAGATATACCGCAAGGGTAGAGATCGTGAGGCCCTGGATTATGTAACATACTATAAAATAGTTTAATACTATATATATAGTTTAATACTATTAATAGTTTAATACCATTTACATAGTATTAAACGCACACACATATATAAATATAATGTGAATAAAATAAAATGTTCTTTAGGAATACATCTAACAAAAGGTGTTCAAATCAAGTTTACTGAAAACTACAAAATACTAATCAGAACAATCAAGGAAGATCTAAATAAGTGGACTGGTGTACACTTTCATGAATTGAAGGACTCAGTAATATTAAGATTTAATTTTCAGCCTTTAATCCCAGCACTTG
>NW_004949133.1:3229492-3232898 GCF_000317375.1 Microtus ochrogaster | reverse complement strand
AAAAAAAAAAAAAAAAGAAATCCCAGCACATGAGAGACTAAGACAGGAGGGTCACAGCAAGTCCAAGACCAGCTAGGGATACAGAGTAAGAACTTGACACAAAATATTTTAAAAAGAAAGAAAGAAAATATTTCATTCTCCACAAATTGAATCTATAGAATAAATTCAATCCAAACAAAATCATAACACTCCTTTAAAAACAATATCAATTGACAAGATGGGCCACTAGCTCATGTCTATGAATCAAACACGGAGAAAAGGCAGGAGGACTGCCATGAGTTCTAGGATTACATAGTAAGTGCCTAGCCAGCCTGGGCTACAAAGTGAGACTCTGTCTCAGAAGGGCATGGTAGGGAGGTGGGTGGATGGCTCAGTTAAGAGCACTGGTGGTTCTTCCAGAGGACTCGGGGTCCGATTATCAGCACCCATGTAGCAGCTCACAATCATGTGTAGATCCAGTACCAAAAAATCTGATGTCCTCTTACGGCCTCTGTGGGCACTGGGCACACAGTGGCCCGGAGACATGCATGCAAACTGAGTACCTATGCACATAGAATAAATGGACTGGAGAGAAGCTCAGCAGATAAGAGCACTAGCTGCTCTTCCAGAAGACCTGGGTTCCATTCCCAGTACCCACATGGAGACTCACAAAATGCTTGTAACTCCAGTTCTAGGAAATCTAAGAATACCTGTACACACATGTACAGAGTCATGCAGACACACACATAATTTAAAGCTAAAAATAAATTGTATACATAATTGACAAATATTTTAAAAAATAAATAAATAGAAATAAAGCAGGGCAAGGGAGAAGGAAGAAACTAACAAAAGTGATTCTAAACATCACATGGAGTTGGCGGATTTTTCTGTCCTGCCTGCCAGCTCCCAAACAAACAACACAGAAACTTATTAAGTATGAAAGCTTGGCTGATAGCTTAGGCTTGTTTTTAACCAGCTCTTATAACTTAAATTAACTCATTTCTCTTAGTCTATGTGCTTCCCTGAGGCTCATTTACTTCATCTATGCACTTATCCATCGTGCTCACTCTGCATCTTATGGCGTCTCCCCTCAGGTCTTCACCTTCTTCCCAGCATTCCCTTCTGCATCAAAAATCCTGCCTAGCTATTGGCAGTTCAGCTTTTTATTAAATCAATCCAAGTGACACATCTTCACAGTGTACAAAAAGACTATTCCACAACAACATAGAAATTCAAAGGAACAAAACAACTTTGAAGGAGAATAAAGTGGACTTATATAACAAACTAATCAGGACAGTAGGGGCATAAGTATAAAGACAGACAAGTTGAACAGGCCACTATGAAGGCAGAAGCAGAAGACCATCTAAAGTCCAGTGATAGTCAGGTCTAACTTGAGACCCTGCCTCAAGACAGCAACAAACAAAAAAAAAAATAGGATGAAAATCTTTGTAACTTTGGGATAGACAAAATTTTCTTAGGTACGATGCTAAGAACAAGGTACACAAAAGAAAATGAGAAATTAGAATTTATCTAAATTAAGAGCAGGGCAATGGTAGCCCATGCCTTTAATCCTAGCACTCAGGAGGCAGAGGCAGTCAGAGCTCTGAGCTCAAGGCCAGCCTGGTCTACAGAGCAAGTTTCAGGACAGCCAGGGCCACACAGAGAAACCCTGTCTTGAAAACCCCAAAAAGAATTTCTATTCTCAAGCCACTTGTTTTGTTTGTTGATTTGTTTTCAGATGGAATCTCGCTATGTATTCTTTTTTTTATTATTTATTTATTATGTATACAATATTCTGTCTATGTGTATGTCTGCAGGCCAGAAGAGGGCACCAGACCTCATTCCAGATGGTTGTGAGTCACCATGTGGTTGCTGGGAATTGAACTCAGGACCTTTGGAAGAGCAGGCAATGCTCTTAACCACTGAGCCATCTCTCCAGCCCCCTCGCTATGTATTCTTAACGGTCTGGAAACCCTACGTGAGTCAGGCTGCCCTCAAACTCATAGAGATCTGTCCATCTTTGCTTCCTGAGTGCTGAGGTCAAGACACTTCAGCTTCAGACTAGGGAGAAAAGAGGTGAAGAGCACATTTAATAGAGCATACAACTGCGATATTAAAAATAATTCTTAAAGGCCAGTGAAATAGCTTAGCAAGTAAGAGCACTTAGTGTTTTATTGCTGTGATGAAACACCATGACCAAAGTAACTTGGGGAGGAAAGGGTTTACTCAGGTTACACTTACTTCCACAGTACTGTTCACCATCAAAGGAAGTCAGTACAGGGACTCAAGCAGGGCTGGAACCTGGAGGCAGGAGCTGATTCAGAGGCCATGGACGGGTGCTGCTTACTGGCTTGCTTCTCATGGTTGCTCAGTCTACTTTCTCATAGAACCCAGGATCACCAGCAGGCAGGGATGGCCCCACCCACAATGGACTGGGCCTTCCCATATCAATCACTAATAAAGAAAATGCCCTACAAGTTTGCTTACAGTCCCGTCTCAGTGAAGCATGGGAACTTACTGCCTGCCAAAGCCTAATGACCTGAATTTGATTCATGGAACCCATGTGATGGAAAGTGAGAGTGGAAGGAGAGTGTCCTACCACATGTTCACCATGGCACATGTACACATATGTGTGTGTGTGCAGATATACAAAACAAGTAAATATTTAAAATTTTTAAAACAGTTTTTAATATCCCAAAACTAAAACAGGGGCTAGGGATGTGGCTCAGGTGGTAAAGTACTTGCCTAGCGTGAGTGAATCCCTGGCTTCAATCTGTGACACTGCATACACTGGGCATGGCTCTGTGCACCCATAATCCCAGCACAGGCCTGGAAACAGGAGAATCAGAAGTTCAAGGGCATCCTTGACTACATAGGAAATTAGAGGCCAACCTGGACAACATGAGACCCTGTCTCAAAAAAACTAAAATAAGAAGGCTAGAAAATGGCAAAACTATTTAAAAAATACAAAGGAAGAAATTTTTTTTTTTTTAGTGTTGATGTTTTATTATATGAATGGGATAACCGGGTGACCTGTGGAGAAAATAAAGTTGGGTTGCTACCTGGATTTTACATCTAATGAAATACAGAGAGTGGATCTGAGAATGAAGCGCAGTGGTAGAACACGTACTCAGCAGGCAGAAAGATCTGGGTTCCACCCCAAGTGCCAAAGGACAAGAACAACAGCTAAACAATAATAATAATTATAATGGAATATGTAGGGTTTTTCTGTTATGATTTTTAGAGCAGAGAAGACTAAGACCCAAAATACAATCATTTTCTTTTCTTTCTTTCTTTCTTTCTTTCTTTCTTTCTTTCTTTTTTTCTTTCTTTCTTTCTTTTTGGTTTTCGAGACAGGGTTTCTCTGTGGTTTTGGAGCCTGTCCTGGAACTAGCTCTTGTAGACCAGGCTGGTCTCGAACTCACAG
>NW_004949133.1:3226783-3228097 GCF_000317375.1 Microtus ochrogaster | reverse complement strand
TGAGTAAATTGGGAGCATGAGGACCTTGGGAGAGGGCTGAAGGGGAGGGGAGAGGCAGGGAGGGGAGCAGAGAAATATGTAGAGCTCAATAAAAATCAATTAAAAAATCCATAGACTAGCTGGGCGGTGGTGGCACACGCCTTTAATCCCAGCATTCGGGAGGCAGAAGCAGGCGGATCTCTGTGAGTTCGAAGCCAGCCTGGTTTACAAGAGCTAGTTCCAAGACAGGAACCAAAAGTTACGGAGAAACCCTGTCTCGAAAATTTAAAAAAAAAAAAAATCCATAGACTAACAAAAATCTCAATAGCGGGCATGAGAGACTCATGACCGCCATGTGATGATACATAGATCAGTAGAAATGGGTTAATTTATAGGTAGAGCTAACCAGTAAGAAGCCTCAGCCATTGGCCAAATAATTATATTTAATATATTAGCCTCGAGAGTTTATTTCATAAGCAGCTGTGGGGACTGGTGGGTGGAGAGAAACTGGTCTAGTGGGGAGAAAAGTCTCCATTTACAAGGTTCACTTTGAATTGCTGGTCAGAGCTGTCCAAAAGACTTCCAAAACATTATTGGCTATTTGCTGTTGCCTTTGGGTGTCTCCCAGAGATGAAAGGTAAGTCCCTATTGCTAAAGATAAATACACTTTGGACACAGGACTCAGAGGACCTGAGCTGGATCTGACCTGAAAGTCTCCTCCCTGAAGAACAGCTTTCAGGGTACCAGAATGTGTCATCCAAGCCTCCAAGAGAGAGAAGAAACCAACAGTCCCACCCAGTTATGACACCTATGAACCACAACAATGGCCAACATGTCACAATAACATAAGGGTGTAATGTGTCTTTTTGGGGGGGAGGTGGTTTCGATACAATTTCTATGTGTAGCCCTGGCTGTTCTGAAACTAGCTTTGTAGACCAGGCTGGCCTCTAACTCACAAAGATTCGCCTGCCTCTGCCTCCTGAATGCTGGGATTAACAGCGTGCGCCACCACTGCCCAGAGACAATAGCTTCTATTGCTGTGAAGAGACACCATGACCACAGCAACTCTTATAAAGAAAAACATTTAGTCCATTATCATCATGGTAGGAAACATGGCAGTGTACAGGCAGACATGGTGCTGGAGAAGGAGCTGAAAGTCCTACATCCAGATTGGCAGGCAGCAGGAAGAGACTGCCACACTGGGCCTGACTTGAGCATTGGATTTCTCAAAGCCTGCCCCCATGACAAACTACTCCAACAAAGCCATTGCCCAATAGAGCCTCTCCTTGGTGACCAAGCATTCAAACACATGAGTTCATGGGGGCCATTCCCATT
>NW_004949133.1:3222615-3225743 GCF_000317375.1 Microtus ochrogaster | reverse complement strand
GTGTCCCTCTCTCTTCCGGCTGCCTGTGGATCCAGATGTAGAACATTCAGCGACCCCTCCAGCACCTTGTCTGCTTGCATGCCATCATGCTTCCTGGCATGACAATGATGGACTAAACCTCTGAACTGTGAGCCAGCCCCAATTAAATTGTTAAATTGAAAGAGTTGCTGTGGCTATGGTGTCTCTTCGCAGCAATAGAGATGGTAGCTAAGACAGAAGCTGGACCAGGAGTGGGGGGCTTGTTGTGATAGACATAGTTCCTTTTTTGCCTGGAGGACAATGGAACACTTTAGGGCTTTGAACTAGAAAAGCAACTGGACACTTTGAGCACAGGGCTTAATGGGCCATACTGGTAGAAGCATGAAAGATAGTAGTGTTTAGAGTAATTTGAATGGTGGGGGTCGACTCAAGAGTTTTCAGAGGAGAAAAATTTTAGGATGTGGCCTAGAGACTATTATGTGATATTTTGATGAAAAAAAAATGTAGCTTCTTTTTGCCCTTGTTCAAAAAGTCTGCCTGAGGCTGAATTGAATAGTTTTGGATTAACTGTGTTGGCAGAGGCAAATCTCAAAACAGCCTAGTATGAACTCGGTCATGTCGTTATTAGTGTTCACTCTTATGCAGATCTATAGTGAAAAGGAGCAAGCTAAGAAAGCAAAAACACAAATGTACAGTCTGAAGAGCAAAGGGGTACCAGGAAGAGGAATGGAGCTAAATGCTGTCTTCAAGGAGATAAAGAAAATCCTGATGTTAAATGGAATAAAGGGAGTGGTGACCTCAAAGTGAGACTCCCCCCGCCCCACCTAGCTAAGCTTCCAATTTGTGAAAAGGAATTAAAGAAAAGTAAAAAGGAATTTAAAAAAGTTTGGGGTATGATGGTACACATCTTTAATCTCAGAGCTCAGAAGGCAAAGGCTGGCAGATCTCTGAGTTCAAGGCCAGCCTGGTCTACAGAGCAAGTTCCAGGACAGCCAAACTTAGCAAAAGACAGAAAGCTGGTGATGATGTAATTGAATGAGGGGGCCATGTTCCAGCCCCAGCAAGCAGCAGAACTTGGCAGCTTCAGCCACATGGTTCTGGCTTAGAGTCAAGGATACAAAAAAAGGGGTTATAGAATCTCCCTCTGCAACTAAGGAAAGCCTATGTCAGGGTTCTCCCTGCATGTAGGCCTAGAGAGGTCACTGCGTGATGCTGTGAAGCCTTGGAGACCCTAAGAAGCTGGAGATGCCAGATTCATGGGATGCCTGCAGAGGAAAGCCGCTAACAGGAATGGAACAAGCCTAAGAGAAGAAATGTGTTGCAGTCAACAGAGTTAAAAGACTTGGAGATCTGAAGAGCGCTTTGACATCAGGCACGGAAATGCAGACTTTGGAGTTTACCCAACTGGTTTTTCGGTCTTGCTTTGATCCGGGTCACTGTGCTCCCTTTCCTCCCTGATGAAATGGTAATATGTTTCCTGCACCATTGTGTGTTGGAACTGTGTGATCTGCTTCTTATTTTGCTTTTACTAGGAATTACAGTTAAGAGATTGTATGAATTGTAGAAGAGACTTTGAACTTTTTAAACATTGTTGAGACTGTGACAGATCATGGGGACTTTTGAAGTTGGACTGAATGCAGTTTTTCAATTATGATATGGCCACAA
Organism: Microtus ochrogaster; assembly: GCF_000317375.1. NCBI lineage: Eukaryota > Metazoa > Chordata > Mammalia > Rodentia > Cricetidae > Microtus > Microtus ochrogaster. Next base: position 3,224,099 of record NW_004949133.1, on the reverse strand, counting down.
GTCTATGAGGGCTGGGGAGTGGAATGTGGCATTTGAGTGAAAATGGCCCCCAGAGGTTCATGGGGAGTCACACTGCTAAGAAGTGTGACATCACTGGAGAAAGTGTGACATTATTGGAGAAAGTGTGACAATGGGGGTGGGCTTTGAGGTTTCAGATGCTCGAGCTAGGCCCTGTGTAACTCTCTCTCTCTTCCTGCTGCCTGACGATTCAGAAGTCTCGGCTACCTCTCCAGCACCATGTTTGCCAGCATGGAATCATGCTTCGCACCATGACAAAAATGGACTAAACCTCTAAACTGTAAGGCAGCCCCAATTAAATGCTTTCCTTTAGATGAGTTGCTGTAGCTATGGCGTCTCTTCACAGCAATAGACACCCTAAGACAGAGGGCAGTCATGGAAACAGGTGTTCCATGAAAGGAGCACAGAGGAGCAGGGTTGGGCTTGAGGCTATTGGGGGACCACACCCCTTCTAAGAGAGTTTTGGAGATGAAGACATCTGTGTTATCCTGAAAGGTAAGCAAGCCACAGAGGAAGTGCAGAGCATGGGAGATCTAGGATGAAGGACAGAACACAGGAACTCCTGGGTAAAGGACAGGTAGAGAAACCGTGCTAGTGTAGACACAGAAGTGGGAAATGCTTTGGAATACGCCGAAGGATGCTGATCTCGCGAGAACTGCCAGACCCTAAAGCACAAGGATGGAATGGCATCCCAGGCTGGGCAGAGTGGCAGGAGAGGCACCCGGAAGGAAGTCTCATCCCAAGGGGAAGAATGAGTTTTCTTCTGGAAATCATGGGGAGCCAAGACCTGATACAGATGAATCCTGGTTAGATTTGCATTGTGATGGGTTAAGTGTGATGTCAGACTGCACTGTGGACTCACGAAGAGGGACCTGGGAAGTAAGGGGTGGGGCATCTAAGCAACCACTAAAGCTCTATGGAAAGAAAAGAGAGGTATTACCGGATATACAAGACGGTTCAAGCCTCATTTAAGAGGTAAAAATGTAGCCTGTGATGACAGGCTGCAGGTGTTACAGGATATTCAATCACACTATAAACCCTGAGCTTGAGTTTGCATTAATTAAATAAAATCAACCTTCGGTCAGGAGGTGGAGTCAGCAACTAGTTGACAGGAAGTAACCTTAGAGAGTCAGAGGGGATCTGGAAGATGGGTAAAGAAACACACAGGAAGTAGTAGGGAGGGACTTTGAGTGTGGTGGTCCTTTTTTGGTTTGGCAGAGCAGGAGGCTCCCCTTCTAAGACAATCGTGAAGAGGAAAGTTCAGTTAGCTGTCCCTCAGCCTCTCTGAACTAGCAAGTTTTCATCCCAGCCTCTGACTCCTGAGTCTTATTCATACATAGAACAATAGAGATTTAGTTAAAAACTACATTTGAGGGGGGGGGGTGTGGCTGGAGAGATGGCTCAGTGGTTAAGAGCATTGCCTGCTCTTCCAAAGGTCCTGAGTTCAATTCCCAGCAACCACATGG
>NW_004949133.1:3220752-3221800 GCF_000317375.1 Microtus ochrogaster | reverse complement strand
TGTCTGTTTATGCCAATACCAGGCTGTTTTCAGCACTGTAGCTCTGTCGTAGAGTTTGAAGTCAGCAGTAGGTACTCTGACTGCTGAACCATCTGCCCAGCCTCTTAAAGTGACATTTTTAAGATATGAAATGATGGTGTCACCTATGTACCCTATTAGAGCCTGTCCACTGTTTGCTCTCCCATCTGTGCACAGGAAAGGACTGGACGCTACCTACCTACTGACCATTGTCCATCCATCTCCCGTTTCTCCCCCCTTAGCTTCAAAGGCACTGGGATTGTCCACACCGTGCTAAAACACTGTTTTGTTTCGGTTTTGTTCTATGTTTTCTGCTAGTTGTTTTCACTGTTGGAGACTGAACCCAGGGCCTCACACAGACATCGTAAGTGAGCATCCTATTACTGAACCACACCTGTGGTGGGAACGGGGTCCTTTGATTCTGACACTGAACGCAGGCAAGGGCTCCCAGGAGTGAACTTTGTTCAGGTGTGGGGTAATGACAGGATGGCTACAGAGGCCTCTGGTGATCCCACAAGGATTCTCAGGCTTGGCATAGCCCACACCGGCCAATCATTGCATTCAGATGCCCCCAGGAGAGAGCCATCTTCCTCCCAGGGCACGTCCTGGAGAGACTCACCTGTGAGTCAGCACGCCTACACCCACATGCCTACACCTAGGAAGAAAGTGCCTCTGTCCAATGAAGAAGGCTTCTTGGCTATAGCAGCCACTTTAATCACCTTGCTGACCTGAGAGGCCCTTGACCTTCGGAACCCAGCTCGGATTTACCCGTTCCCATCCTCAGCAGTCTTCCTCACACCACTCCTTTTTTTTTTTTAAGATTCATTTGTTTATTATGTATACAGTGTTCTGCCTGCATGTGTCCCTGCCGGCCAGAAGAGGGCACCAGATCTCATCACAGGTGGTTGTGAGCCTGTATGAGACCCTGCAGCCGTGCTGGATGCACTTGGAGTTTCGGTAGATATGTGTTGCAGTGGATGGAATAGACAACCCTCTAAGATTATAAAAGGGAAAGCTTTCCGGATGGTGG
>NW_004949133.1:3215368-3216367 GCF_000317375.1 Microtus ochrogaster | reverse complement strand
CCGCCCTCTCTCACCACCCTCAGGCCCTGAGGGACCTGCGAGGGGAGGGGCCCCTAACCCTTCTGCTCTCCAGCCTGGGAGGGAGGGAGGGAGATGGTCCCTGAGCACAGAGACGTAAGTGCTAAGGCTTGGGCTCACACCCAGGATCCTAGGAGTCATTGTGAGTCACGTCACTTTTCTGGATAGGCAGCTGTCCTTGAAACAAAAGTGTTACCAGGCACCCAGGCAGGGTGGCATCTAACTGTCATCCACGCTTTCTAGAGGAAAAAGCAGGTGCTTGCTAAGTTAAAGGCCAGTCTGAGCTATTTAATGTGACTTTGTATCAAAATAAGTAGATAAATAAATAACCAAAGGTGTTGGTCATGTACAGTGGTGCACCCTTGTAATTCTAGCCCTGGGGAGACTGAGGGAGGAGGATGGCAAGTCGGAGGCCAGGTTGAGTTATACAGTGACACCTGGTATCAAGTTTTTTTTTAAAAAAATGAAAATAAATATTAGGGCCGAGGTCTGGGGAGATGGCTCAGGTGTTAAGAGCACTGGCTGCCCTTCCAGAGGTCCTGAGTTCAAGTCCCAGCAACCACATGGTGGCTCACAACCATCTGTAATGAGATCTGGTGCCCTCTTCTGGTATGTGTAAAATAGATAGATAGATAGATAGATAGATAGATAGATAGATAGATAGATAGATAGATAGATAGATAAAATTAGGGCCAAACACTGGTGGTGCCCTTAATCCCAGTACTCAGGAATCAGAGGCAGGCAGATCTCTGTGAGTTCAAGGCCAACCTGGTCTACAGAGCGAGTAAGTTTCAGGACAGCCAGGGCTACACAGAAAAACCCTGTCTTGAAAGCAAACAAACAAAAAATTTAAAAGGAAGAGAGGTAAGAATGGGGGGAGCTGGACACTGGGATCTTCCAAGGTCCTTCCAACACAACGCTCGGATTTCGCTGGCCTCAGTTCAGCCCACCCTCCTGCCAGGCTCTGGGCACAGGATATTT
>NW_004949133.1:3213945-3215268 GCF_000317375.1 Microtus ochrogaster | reverse complement strand
AATATTAGGGCCGAGGTCTGGAGAGATGGCTCAGGTGTTAAGAGCACTGGCTGCCCTTCCAGAGGTCCTGAGTTCAAGTCCCAGCAACCACATGGTGGCTCACAACCATCTGTAATGAGATCTGGTGCCCTCTTCTGGTATGTGTAAAATAAATAAATAAATAAATAAAATTAGGGCGAAGCATTGGTGGTGCCCTTAATCCCAGTACTCAGGAATCAGACGCAGGCAGATCTCTGTGAGTTCAAGGCCAACCTGGTCTACAGAGCGAGCAAGTTTCAGGACAGCCAGGGCTACACAGAAAAACCCTGTCTTGAAAGCAAACAAACAAAAAATTTAAAAGGAAGAGAGGTAAGAATGGGGGGAGCTGGACACTGGGATCTTCCAAGGTCCTTCCAACACAGCGCTCAGATTTCGCTGGCCTCAGTTCAGCCCACCCTCCTGCCAGGCTCTGGGCACAGGATATTTCACTTAAATCACCCGCAAGAGAGTTCCTAAGAACACATCTTAGGAGTTCCTTTCCAACTGTCATCCAAAGGCCTCTTGCTAATGGCATTCTGCAGTCACCCTGGGATGTATGTAGTACATACTGCATTCTGTTGGACCAGAGGATGGATGTCTCAGTAGACCCTTCCCACTGATTGAAGTTCAGCTATCTTGCACGGCCCTAAGTTAGGAAAGGCTCTTCCAGAGATCCATCTGGAATGGGAATGTGCTCTAGGTGTCTCTTTACAGACTAGATACTTCAGCTCCTCTACCTGGATTCCTCTTTATGGGGCAAATGGACAGCTCCAGACTACAAAACTGCCAAGTTTTTCTTGGAAATAAAATCTATTATGCTATAGCCTCTACTCAGTGATTATGATTCTAGCTTCTGAAGACACAGAAAGTCCATTTTTCTTCCTTCATTTAGTATTTGAAGACAAGGATGGTTTTACTTTTAAACCTACTCTTTGTGTGCTTTGTTTTTTGAGGTAGACTCTCACACATATTCCAGGGTGACCTCAACTGTAGCTGAGAATAACTTTGATCCAACTGCTGCCGCCTTGGAGTGCCAGGGTCAGAGGGGTGCAACCAACCCCTTTTATGCAATGCCAGGGATCAAGCCCAGGTTTCTATGCTTACTGGGCATGCACTTTACCAACTGAACTGCTCCTAACTATACTACTATTTATGTATATAATTATATATATATATAATTCTAGCCCCTAAATATACTCTTATCAAGACAGACATCATTCCTGTCCCCTCTCCAGCACCGCCCCACCCACCCCAATGATATGCACTGGTCTACAATGTGTGAGGCCTCTGGTCCCATCCCCAGCA
>NW_004949133.1:3164399-3213465 GCF_000317375.1 Microtus ochrogaster | reverse complement strand
CTGTAATGAGGTCTGGTGCCCTCTTCTGGCCTGCAGGCATACATGGAGGCAGAATGTTGTATACATAATAAATAAATAAATATTTAAAAAAAAAAAAGGCTGCCTTAGACTGTGTGCCAGTCAAGGTTAAAGCCAGCCTGGGCTGCATGAAAAAATAAAAAAAAAAAAAAGACTGCCTTAGACTGTGTGCCAGTCAAGGTTAAAGCCAGCCTGGGCTGCATGAGACCCTGTCTTCAACTGACCGACTTGCCCCCCCAAAAGAAGCTGATTCCGAGTCTTAACTGTGTCCCTAATAACTTTGTGACCTTGGGAAAGGTGCTCTCTGACTCTGGGTTTAAATGTCTTTACAAGTTGATTTTAGAATTTTTTCAAGAATCCTTCTGATGCCGGTTCAGCACCTCCCCCGCCTCTGGTGTTTGGGGCAGGTTCTAGGCTGGACTTGAACCCGTGACTGCCTGCCTCAGTCTCACAGAGTCAGCCCCTCAGCACTCTATTTTTTTTAATTCCTTTCATTCTCTCACTATCACGCTCCATCCTGTACCTGATGATGTGGCGCACAGAACAGACCATGAGCTGTTTCAAGTCATTTTGACCCAGCCTGGAGATGATCAGAGAAAAGGCAATGCCTTGATGTTATACCATGGCTTTCTCCAGCAGCATGGACCTACAGACACAGGTAGAGACACCCAGCTGCCTTTTCTCAAGGCCATAGTGAGAAAGATCTGAAAAACAGAAGGCATCACTCAATGACTGCTAAAATGGAATGTATGAGATTTCTGGTAGGAGACCTGGGCCGTAGGCTCAAGCTCTTTTCCCTGTAGCCCTTCTTCAGCCCCTCTTCTCTGTCTCCATTTATTTACCACATGAAGCTCTCATCATGATACAGACAGACACTGATGAGGTTTCAGTGCCTAGGACCCCCGAGATCCTCTTTACATAATCTTTTTCCTTTCTATCTTTCTTTTTGTTTTTTTGTTTTTCAAGACAGGGTTTCTCTGTAGCTTTGGGGACTTGTCCTGGATCTAGCTCTTGTAGACCAAGCTGGACTCAAACTCACAGAGATCCTCCTGCCTCTGCCTCCTTAGTGCTGGGATTAAAGGCGTGGGCCACCACCGCCCGGCTATGTTCTTCAGGCCAGCTTCCCAACACAAAGCAGCCACAACCATATCTGGTACTAGATCGAGGTCACTTTAATTTTTCTTTTTGTAAGAAATTAGCAGTGTAACCAGAGAGAGACTTACACACAGGACACAAGACCTGGACTCTGGGGCCTGCTCTTGGTGGTATTGGGAAAAGCAGAGTCAATAAGAGGAATGGAGGTGGGTAGGACTGGATTGGAACTGCCAGGGATGGAGGGGTTGAGAGAGGGCACCCAGAAGGTGGGAGGCTGGGGGAGGGGCACTACTCCAGAGGAAAGGGGGTGGGGATAGATGGAGCTGAGGAAGGGGTGCTGGTATGCTGGGTGAAGGGATCCACACACACACCTGCACTGGAGAAGGAGCAAGAAAAGGAAAGAAGGTACCAGGGAGAAAGGAGGGTCCCAGCTAGAGTTAGCTGCAGGGAGCCCCCCTCACCATACCCCAAAGTGCATAACTCAGTAATAAATAGTAATATTTATAAATAAATAAATAAATGCATAAATAAATAAATACATAAATATAAATAAATATCCTTGTACAGCTAGGAGTTTGCTGTGAGGGTGGGTGGAGCATGGAGAAGCAGTGAGTTCATCTCTTCTACAGGGAGTCTAAGACCCATGGACTCACGTAGCACAGACTACAAAGGGCAGACGGGGCTCAGCAGCATGGGCGGGGCACCTTCCTTCCCAGGGCAGCTTCAGAAAGGAGGCGGGGGACATAACAAGAAGGCCCTAGAGCATGCACAGGAGGCAGTCGCAGGCAGCAGGCATCCCCTTGCACCTGAGGGGGGAGCTGATTGGGTTTGCAGGTTTTCAAGGACTGCTGGGGCGGAAGCGGCTGCTGCTGAGCTGCCCCACCCAAGGCCTGGGCCTTCTGCAAGGTGCCCTGGGCTATTCGGAGATGACATTTTCATCCCGGGACTGAGGTTTTCCTTTTGCTAGCTGCCACAGGGAAAAGGAGAAAACTGGAATGGCAGAAGTGGGAAGAGACAGGGGAGCGGTCAGACAGCTCCTAGAGGAGGCAAGGCACTCACTACCAAGTAAGATCTGAGGTCTATATAATTCTAAGCCTCAGGAGTCAGATAGGAAAGGAAGGGTAGACTTTTTCTATAACCCCTGGCTGCCCAGGAATCACCTCGCTCATTTTTCTGTCCCACGAGCCCATTCCTCTCCCAGGCATGGCTGGAGAAGTCTGGGACTTAGGAACCCACTCCTCACTCCCCCACTGGTCATTTCCCCTTTGGATTCGGATGCTGAATCCCACCATTGCCAGAAGAGAATTTGGGTCTAGGGTCTCTGAAAACTTGGACATAGGGCAGAAGAGGCAGCAGCTGAGCAGAGGCTAGGGTTAGTAAATCCAGCAAGGGCTCCATTCTGACCACTCAGGCAAGCAGCTCTGATCAGCTAGGCCTTAAGAACTCTCTGAAAAAACCCGTGAGAGCATGCATCCCTCACAAGCCTAGGTCAATGAAAAGAAACCGGCCTTCAGGACCAGCGGTGTGAGCCCGGTCCTCTGGGATGGGAAGAAGACAGCCATAAGTAATGTATGGTGGCAGGGATCTCAGAAGAGGCCCCAGGAGGAGGGGAGAATCCAGGGTGGGAGGCGGGCTGAGTTCAGACATCCAGCACGTGATTCAGGTAGGAGATGTAGCAGATGGCCAGACGCAGGATCTCAATCTTGGAAAGCTTCTTGTCTGGGGGCAGAGTGGGCAGCAGTTTGCGCAGCTCGGCGAAGGCCAGGTTGAAGGCTTCCACGCGGATGCGTTCTCGCGTGGCATGTGCTGTGCGGTACTTGGCCGTGGCTCGGCGCCGGCGTCGGCGCTCCTCCCGGCTCAGGTGCTGCAGGTCTTTGCGGCCAGCCTCTCCGAGCTCTGCGCTCCGGACCTGGCCCACTCCGGGATCCCCCGACCCGGCACCATCCGGGCCCGGCCCGCCCCCACAGTCGCTAAAGCCCGACTCGGTCTCCGAGTGGGTGGGAGGTAGGTCCAGCTCCATGGTGTCAGAGTTGAGCATCATGATGGAAACCCCCAGCCTAGTGAAAGCCGGATCACCTCCCTACCCGTCCCTCTCGGAGCTTGAAAACGGGCTGTGGGAGAGGCAGTAAGGATCTGAAGTGCTGGGGTCCACCACTTAGCTCACGAAAGCAGAGTCGCTTCAAGGTTCCATGGTCAGGATTCCAGCCTGGAGCCTGAAACAGAAGAAGAATTAAGAATTGACTGCTGAGTGTGTGAGCGGCTCAGAGCTGGGAGAAGAGTTGGAAACTTGGAGTCAGGGCTGTCCAAGGTTAGAGAGACCAGCAGGCAGAAAAGAGAGGAAAAACAGAGGAAAGAGAAAGTTCTGGGAAAGACACAGCAGGCACCGTAACACTGAACAAGAGAAATGAAGACCTAGAACCGCTGACTTCCTAGAAGAAAACAGAGGGGAAACCTTTCGAGACATTGGACTTGGCCTTCATTTTTCCTGACTATAAGAACAGAAGCATAAGCAGAAAGAAAAAAATGTACACCAAAGGTAACTGTAGCACACTAAGAACAATTACCACAGTGAAAATTCAACCTATGGAATAAGGAAGCAGTCACACACCATATATCTGGTAATAAGTTCATATGCAGAGCATATGAAGAAGTTCTTAGGCAAGTGAGGCAGCATATGTAGCCCCACCATTCAGAAGACTGAGGCAGGAGGATTGTGAATTTGAGACTGGATGCATAGTGATACTCAGTCTCAAAAGAGGAAAGTCAGAACAACGAAAATATCGCATAACTTCATTTTGAAGTGGGAAAAGAGCTTGAACAGACATTTCTCCAAAGATGATGCACAAATGGCCAACGTGCTTCTGAAAATACACGGCATAGCACTGGTCACTAAAAATGCAAATAAAAATTACAGTAATATCACCTCTCATTCAGTAGAGATAAAACAACAAAAAACAAAACAATAGAAAGAAAAAAACCTAAAACTCAGTCAGTGTTGACAAGAATGTGAAGAAATAGGAACCCCTGTTTATAAGACTATAGAGCAGTACAACTGTTGTGGAAAACAGCCTGGATGTTCCTCAAAAACAACAACGACAGGAAAAAAAAAACACCTGAAACTGGAAATACAGTGTGTTCTAGCGTTCATGAGATATTGGCACACCCATGCTCATTAATAATAGCAAATGTTCAAATGTTCACCCGTGGAGCAGTGGATAAACAGAATGCAAATATGATGTATACATCTCTATATAAACATAAATAAATATAAAATTATATAAATATATAAGTATAGCTTCGACTAGGAAGGGACTCCTGTCATACTGCAACGTCGATTAAACCTTGAGGACATTATAAGACAAGTACTATCGCTCCACTAGTTTAAGTTCCTAAAGTCGCTTAATTCATAAAAAGAGAAAGTGGAGTGGTGGCTGCCAGGGGTGGAGGGAAGGCAAAGGGGAATTGTTCTATAAGGATCATAGAATTTCACATTCAAAAGATGAAAAAGTTCTGGAGATCAGTTCCACATAAAAGAATATACTTAACATTCTCAGGCTCTACCCTCATTTGCTGTGACTGCAAATTTTGTTGTGTGTGTGTGTAGGTTTTTTTTTTACCAGGTGGGGGCTCACATAATAATAAATAAGGGGAAAGACAGAGAAATAGCCCCAAGGGACATTGGTTATAATTCTAGCCCTTTCCCAGTAGTGAGGGGAGGACTGTAAAGCCTTGGCTTTGGGACCCTCTGTCCTCTTGTTCCTTGCTGGGGAGAGGAAGCAAACACAGAGACTGGCCATTGTTGCCTGCGCTGGGATATATGAAGCATGGTACAACTTTCTCAGCACCACCGCTGGAAACATTAGGTCCTACCACCCTGCCCATCAGGACCACCGAACTCCCCAGCTCTGTCCTTAGCACAGCCCTTGCCATTTCATGGCCTCTTGGAAAGCCTTTAAGGTAGACAGGGGACACTCACCCACAGCCTGCAACACAGTCTGCAGAGGAGGACACAGGAAGTTTCCTGGAGCTACCCTTATGGAGACCAGCTAAGTTTGCTTGTCCCAGAATCTCTGGGTCTTTCACAGTGAGCTCAGCCTTAATAGAAACAGAGGCACTGAGACTCCTTCCCAGTCACCATGCCCCTCGTCCCCAGCCCTGGCTTTCCAGCTGACAGACAGTCTCACAGGGCCCACTCTTTCTCCGAGGCTTGCCCCTGCCCCACCACACAGAAGACAGGTTTAAGACCAGAACAGTTACAAGCCTTTTAAGAGGACACTAGACCACTAGCTTCTGATGACGAAGAGACACCTACACACCAACCGCACCATAAAACAGAAGCTGACTAAAGCTGAAATTATGAACAGGGTCCAAAGAAAGAAAAGAGGAGAGAAATAGTGTGGGGTGGTGGGAGAGCAGTTCCCAGTAGTCCATAATTCCCCACTCCCAGGGTGGGCTGGAACCAAGAGTTTAGCCTTGGAGTTCCCAGTGCATCTATTACAACTGGATTCTTCCCTGACCAATCCCTATGTTCCCACATCCTCCATTGCTCTCTGATGCCCTCCCTTTCTCTCTCCTGCTCCCCATCTGTCACGACCCATCTCCACCTGCCCCTCCCTTCTCCCCACCTCCAGTCCTGGCAGCAGCTTCTATTTTCCCACCAAGTCTTTTTCCTCCATGTCTGGTCTCAAAGTTTCAGGCTCCGAGGAGCAGGGACGCAACAATTCCAAGCATCCAAGACAGAAATTCCCACCCTACTTCTTCGAACTGCATTTGACAGAGGCTGCACAAAGAATCCAAGAGATGGGGTGGGGGGAGGCAGAGGCTGAGGGAGACCCAGCTAAGGGAAGGTTTTGGGAGGAGGGGACTCCAACCAGAGGTTGGGAGTGGCATGCCCACCCTTCCTTCCAGCCCATGGTTTCCCCTTACCTAGAAGGACTCTGCCAAAGGATCCAAGCCGGCGGACGAGGGGGACAGTGTAGAGTGTTCCAGTCTCTTCCGGCTGCTCAAGGCTCATCTGTCTGCAAAGTTAGTGGTCAGTTCCTAGAGCTCTTAGGGATAGCTTGTTGTGGCTGAACAGGCTCCAGGACGGATGAGAGGGGTACGCATGGTAGAGATGTAAGGCCTAGCCAGAAGGGGGGTCTTACTCAAACACTGGAGTCACCCACACTCATACACTCATACACACACTCATACACACTCACAGACACATACACACCTGTACTGGCCCAGCCTTATGTGTATATATATATGGAGATACACACACACCCCCAGCTCTCCATTGGCTGGCCCAGGCAGCCCCCTCATCAATATTAAACAGCCAGGCCAGGCAGCCATTGGCAGAGGGATCTGGGAACCCCTTGGGAGCTGGGGGTGGGGGCTGGCCCTGAGGGGGGCGGGGAGTGGGGGAGCAGGGACATCTGTTCTCCATGCATATTTCATAAGCAAGAAATAGAGAGCTGGGGAAGGGGTGGGGCTGGGGCGAGAGCCAGGGCAGGGCCACAGATGAACCCCCTCAGTCTCTGCACTAGAGGTAGTAGGGCAGGGTCTCCACAGAAGCTGGATTTAAAATAGTTCCTTTCTGAGTTCCAGAGTGGCTTTGACTATCCCTTCTCCCTATCTCCCTTCCCCTGGGAAGAAGGCTCTCCCTTGTACTAACAGCGAAACTATGAAAAGACTAAGACGTGGAAGAGGACCTGAAAGTCCTCCCCGTATAAAAGTTCCCATACACACAGTATGCACAATTGGGCAGGCTGCTCCTCGCTACCGTCCAGGTTCTAGCTCTTGTCATCCCGGGACTCAAGCACCCCATTCTCCCACTTACCCCAGGTTGGAGTGGGGTCAGATTCTAGATAGAGACCCCTCCCCCCGGGGAGTTATTCTAGACTGGTCAGCCCAAGCTGATCCACAGGGAATCAGGGACTTGGGGGAAAATTGGGGTGGGGGCTAATAGGAGAGGAAGGAGGAGATCCAAGAGAGGCAGAACAGAGATCGGAAGGACTCTGGGAGAGGAGGGCAGGGCAATCCAGGCTGCCCGAGTGTGCAGACCATCAAATGAGCATCAAGAAAAGTAGATACAAAATCATGTGCAAATGAGCACTGATTACGCTCACTTCGAAAGCTCAGCCGCCTCCAGGATCTGTGCCTGTGCATATGCGTGTGTTTGTGTCTGTGTGGGTGTGTTGCAGGGTAGCCTCAGAGGGGAGCAAGTTTCTGTGGCTGAGAGAAGCAGAGAAGCAGTGGGCTGGGTTTCAGTGTGGAAATTCTCCCATGTACTCAGCCATAGGACGTTTCCATTGAGCCTCGGTATCAGAAACATACCATGGCTGGAGAGACCCCAGACACAGTGAGCGCGACAGCAAAAGGGGCTCTGTTAGTGCATGACCTTGGGCAAGCAATGACCTTTGGGCCTCAATGTCTGTTTTCTTTAAGATGGGTAAATTATAACTATTCAGGTTGCCATGGAGATCAAGGGGGATAATGCTTATAATAAGCATAGACCCTAGTAGGAGCCCACGCTGTGGGAGGGATTCGCCACTTCACTGTACCTTCTCAACCTTTTCTGGGCTTTCTCCAGGGTGAGGCCTTCCCTATAGGGAATCCTATAATTCCTCCCCAAGCGCACCCTCCTCTCCCCACCCCCAAGGCCTGGGAGGTGCCAACTCCCACCTGGGCAGGCCCAGACAGGTGCCCAGGCGCCAGCAGATGGGCTGAGCTGGAGGGGAAAGAAGGCCTGAGGAGGGGGTGGGGGGACAGGGGATCAGGTGGCGGTTTGGTTCTTGCATCATCATTGCCATGGTGCTGATTAAAAACCAATCTCTACCTAATGAGCCCCCAGCAACAACAATCCTACTTCCACCACCCTCCCGCCCTCCAACCCATCTAAGGAGTGGGGAGCCCGAGACTCGGAAGAATGGGCCGTGGGAGGGATGAGAGGAGACAGGGAGAAGCAGAGGAAAATGATAGAGAGTAGAGGAGATACTGAGACGTGGGGAGACATGGAGAAGAGGGAGGATGTAGTCACAAGGTGACAGAGACACAGGGGAGACAGAGGTGGAGAAGGAGGGTGGGGTCAGGTTGCCAAGTCTTTGCAAGAAAAGAAGGGGGAAAAACTTGGAGGGGGGCGTCTGAAAAAAGACTGTTATGGAGATTCAGGTGTGGAAGGGTGGACTCAGGAATGGGAAAGTCTGAGAGAAGCCACAGACAGAAGGGAGAGGTAGACAAGGGGAAAGCAGAGAGTGGACAGTTGTCAGGAGGAGAAAAATCATGGGTGATAAGGTAGGGAGACACAATCGTCAAGTGTTAAAGTGTCACCAAAATGGGGGGCCCAGATCCCACAGGGTAAGGCGTTGAGGAACACAGGAGCAGAGTCTTGAGAGACCACAGAGCAGAAAGGAATGATGGGGCGGGGAAGGGACACTGGAGGAGGCAGCCAAGCTCCTGTTGCCAGCCTCCCCCCTGCAGGCTATTTAGCTCAGATACTTTCAGCCCTGCAAGCCCTGTCCCTGAAGCATTCAGTCCTAGCTGTCCCACGTGCTCTGGGAACTATTTCTTCCTCCTCTGCATCTGTCACCCCAAGATCTTAGGCTCTGGGGAGCCCCAGTCCCAGGCCTCATACAGGAATTCGGTTTTTACCTTTAGGGCAGTAGCTAAAAAGAACAGAGGCAGGTAGTAAAGAGGAACTAACAGCCTAGAACCCTAGAAAGCACTGTGTCTACTCAACCTGGAGTCTGTTGGATCTGGGGCCAAGTCCTTGAGACCTTGGACAAGTCACATAACCTTCAGTGGATTCTTTGCACAGTCTGTAACATGGGCATAATGCTGCCATCTCTATAGGGCTGTTATGACACCCAATGAAACAGTTCGTGGGAGATCGCTGAGTGAACTGGGGAGTGTTCACCCCAATTCTCTACGTATGCATGGTGGTTAAAAGGATATAGGAAGTTTCATTCACATATGTGTGTAAAGCAGTATGACTGAGGGAATCTGAGGTAAGCTCTCCATGTTGGGAGCTATGGGTGCACGTGCGTCCATGCGTGCGTGCGTGCGTGCGTGCGTGCGTGCGTGTGTGTGTGTGTGTGTCTTTGATGTTTGTATAGGGCTATCTTCCCTGCAAGGAAGTCAAGAAGAACAGGCTTTGGGGATGGAGAAAATTATTATATCTTTGTGATTTATTGTTATTTTGCATTATTTATAGGCATCTACTTTTTCAGGCTATGGATCACAAATTTCGTTCTATCCTTAGGCAGGCTATGAGGTTCTGAGGGGAGGAGGGAGTTTGGAGGGTAGGTTAGACACGGGGGCTGGGGCTGGTTCTTGAGGGTGAGGGGAGGGCCTGGAGAAGCTGGGAAGCAGTGGGCTTGGCAGGAGAGGGGGTGACATATGTAGGGAGCCCTGGGGACCCAACCAGGCAAATGGCTGGCAGGGAGAGCAGACAGTGTTAACTCTTGCTGTGCTGCACTGCCTGACCCTTTCCTGAGAGTGGCTGGGGTTGAGGTGTCATTTTGTCAGCCGCTGGAGGTGCCTGTCGGGTCACAGAGACAGAGGCAGGCAGGAGAAGCCTGAGTAGGAGGTGCTGTCACTTAGAAATGGCAGGAGTGCTTTAGTGTGTCTTCATCTTCCAGTTTCTGTTCTTGGTTGCCACATGGCTTCCGTCAGTCTTTCTGCCTCTACCTCTCTGTGCCCCTAGAAGGTGACAGCGGGTCTCCACTCTGGCTAACCACACAATCTGTCACTCTCTGTGCTGCCAGCCCAGCTGGAAGCCCCCCCGCCCTCTCAGCACCCAGCCCAAGCCCTCTGCCCCTGGCCCCCTAGGCCTTATCGCCTTTGTCTCCTAAGGCGGCCTCCCCTTTCTTCTTCCTCTTCACTCACCTCAGAGCCCATCTCCAATCTCATTACAGTCTCAGCCTCCAACCACTGTACCCCCAACCCCCAGCCTCCTCCCTTCCCTCCCCCACCCATCTGTCTTCCCTGAAGCCCTCCTCTTTGTGTCTTCCCATCTGTCACCACCAGCACTGGGCCTACTCCCCTCCTGGCCACACCCGCCTGGCCTTTCTCCCCTTGGGCTCAGTTCCCTCTCCCTCCCCTTCCTCCTTAGGCCCTACTAGGAAACCAACTTCCCCTGTTTCCTATCATAATCTTGTTTTTCCAGGATGTCTTCTCTCACTTCACGTTTTAATTCCATCCCTCTGACTTGTGAGTTGGGGGAAGAGCGAGGACTCCAGGGTCCCAGCCCCTAAGCTCTGAGCAACCACTTAGTTGGGACAGAGGATGGTAATGTTGGCGCACAGTTGCATCACCTCAGGTGAGTGACTTCTCCTCAGGCCCCCTGAGATGACCCTTCACTCTTGCTCCACGTTTCCCAGTGTGGGCCCAGGGCTCACACTGCCCTTCTGCACCACAGGAGGTGAGGCTCTCATACCTTCTGAGTGTGAGTTCATGAGAAAGAAAATTTTATCCAGAAGCCCATTGGGACCCTGGCCTTCCACGGGCTTCAGATTCTCCAGCATAACCGCAGCCTTCTCTTTTATTTCTTCTATTTCTTTTTTGTCCTTCCTTTCTCCTTCCTTCTTCTACCCTTTCTCTCACCTTCCCTCCCTCTCCTCCTCCCTCCCTCCTCCCATTCTTCTTCTCTCTCTCCCTTCTTCTTTATTTCTTTTGAGGAAATGAAGCCACATTTATCAAATTTCTCCTGTTCCTAGGCTAGGGACAATAGTGTCCCTTTCTAGAGTTGATCCTTATGCTATCTTGAGAGTTCATGAGTTGATCGTTTTTTTCAAATGATCCTTGCCCAGAGGAGTTTAGGGAAAAGGAAGAGGCTAGAACCCCAATTGTTCCTTCACGGAACCAGACAGAGCCAGTATGGACTAGAGACTACATTCTGGAGAGAACACTGGAGCCCGGAGAAGGGCAATGCTCCTCCCGGTGTCACACAGGCAGCAGACCATCCATCCCACAACATGAGGCTCCTCTCCGCTGGTCTTTGCCCTCTGAACTCGGGTAGAACCTTTTAAGACTGATCTAGTGTGGTGCACACACAGTCTTGCTGGGTTGTCTTGTGCCACGTCCCTTCCCTCCATCCAAATTTTGGAATCTTCAAGAAAAGATGCAATGTCTCTTATGCTTTTACCATGGGGGACAAAGCGGCTCCCTGGTAGCCATGCTCAGCAAGCGTTTGTTACTGCCATGGCTGCCGGCAGAGATACGAGGCATGTTGTAGTTCCCCTCAGACTCTCATTTATTGGAGGACCCTGTGCAAGCAGCATCACTCCTCCGGGCTAGCCTCCCCTGCTTATCAATCAAATGAGCTGAGCCTCTGAACATGGCGGCACATGCCGGTATTTCCAGGACTCGAGACACTGAGGCAGGAATGGCTGAGTTTGAGGCTAACCTGGGTTTAAGACTCAGTCTCAGAAAAGAGGAAAAAAAAATACACATGATTTCTAAGGTCTTAGAAATTCTAAGTCCCTGGATGCAGAGAGTATGGGAAGAAGCAAAGGGGGAAGAGGAAGATGCCACATAGTATGAAAATGCCATAATGAAACTCGCTGCTTTGTATGCTAACCTAAAAAAAAAAAAGTTGGCGGGGCTGAAAATGGTTCAGCGGAAAAGAGCACTGGCTGTGCTTCCAGAGAACCTGGGTTCAATTCCCAGCACCCACATGGCAGCTCACAAGTGTCTGTAACTCCTGTTCCAGGGGACCCAACACGTTCACACAGACATACATGCAGGAAAAAAACACCAATGTACATAAAATACAAATGACTAAATAAAAAAAGTAAAAAAAAAATTTTTTAAAGATTTTTCTTATTTATTATGTACACAGTGTTCAGCCTCCATGCCTGCAGGCCAGAAGAGGGCACCAGATCTCATTACAGATGGTTGTGAGCCACCATGTGGTTGCTGGGAACTCAGGACCTCTGGAAGAGCAGTCAGTGCTCTTAACCTCTGAGCCATCTCTCCAGTCCAAAGTAAAAAAATTTTTAAAAAACGTTGGTTGTGGCACACTCCTTAAATTCTACCTCTCAGAAGCAGGTAGATCTCTGTGAGTTTGAAGTCGGCCTGTTCTACATAGCAAGTGCCAGGCTAGCTGGGGCTGCAATAGTGAAACCCTACCTCAGATTTAATGAATTTCCCTCAAGGGCAAAAAGTTCTATTGAGTAAGATGGGATTTCAGTGCAGAGCACCAGAATACAGACCAGAGAGATGGCTAGGCCAGCGAGAGTGCTTGCCATGCAAGCCTGGCCACCAAAGGTTGATTCCTGGGTCCCATGGTAGGAGAACTGGCTCCCCAGAGTTGTCCTCTGACCACACACATGGTCTGACATGTGCATGCACACCGGTACACACAAAAGTAAACATCTCTTCCTAGAGTGTGCTTTTCAACAACCACCAAGATGTTAAAAAGAGAAAACAGCATCTTTATTCAAACAGACTGGAGAAGACACTGGCTGGAGGGAGGCCTCCTGGTTAGACTTGAGGGATAAGGTGTCACCGTGGATAGACAGACTGGTATCGAGGCATAGGGAGTCATTCACTCAACTTTCTACCTGGACTTGGAGAGAAGGGCCTATACGAAGCTAACAAAACGTAGGGTGCGAGAGAAGCCCTGGGGGAAGGGAAAGGGCTAGAAAATGACACATTTCAGAAGACTCAGACCTTCTAGGGGACAAAGGAAGACTAAGGGATTATAATAAAAGTGGGTCCTAAGATCCTGCAGGCCACTTGGTCTTCAGGGCACAAAGGGTAACCTCTTGAGAGGCCAGCACACTGGTCTGAGAGAGGGAGCGGGTCTGGGAGTCCCTGAGGGTCGGTCTTGGTGGCTGTGTTCCTTCCATGGAGTCTGGCCTCTGCAGAGACCATGAAGAACTGGGTTCTGAGGTTGCTGGCAGGGGACAGGGATAAAGAATGGTGTGACTGGAGCAAGGCAGCATGGAAGACAGATGAGCTCGTAGTCTGTGTTCTTCCCTAGGAGCAGGAAACATCTTGTCCTCTTTTCTTCCTACCCAGATCCCTTGACTCTGCCCAAGCCTCTGCTTCTCTATTTAGCCCCCTCTCTGGTACCCAGCCATGTCCCCGCTTCCTGAAGCTGCCAGCAGGATGGGGGAGTTTACTGCTCTGTCCGCTGGGAGACCTGTTGGCCAAGGGAGGCATGGAGCCGGCCCAGCCGAAGGCGGCAGCTGTGCTCAGCTCCCACCAGTGCCAGCACAGCACACAGCTTTTCCAGCTCCAACTGGGGGCTGGCAGGGGGGCAGCAGGGTATATTTCCTATCTCAGAACCCTGAACATGCTTCCTCCAGGGAGCCTGGAGAGAAACCTGGAGGAAAATCATCTCTTCTCAGCAGGATTCTCGAAAAGGTAAACAGCTCAACCAAGGAACGGTGTCTGGACTGTGCAAACACCGGCTTTCCATGTCCGCTGGTCTTCAGACGTGTGTGAGCAATGGCCTCCTGGCCAGCAATAAGGAGAGCAAGCCCCAGGTAGGCATCCACCCCTGCTGGCTCTCTCCCCCACCCTCTGTTGACTCAGCCTTGGCCCACAATCACTGCGGCTCTACTCAGCTCTGCTCTGCAACTGAACCTCCACAAAGACGCAGGGACTTGGTCTCCAAGAGCTGAGGGTCTCCCTGAAGCAGCCCCCAAACCACTCTTGTGTTGAGCGACAAAAAGTTCGCCATCAGTACAGGGCCCAAATTCCTTAGATGCCACCCAAGAACCTTCAGGTGTGGCCCCGGCCTCACCACCTGCTCACCCTCATGGTTCAGGCACACTGAGTACACTTACCATGGCCCAGGCACAGGCTTCTGCTTGCTGTGCTTCTGTGTGTGGGGAATTCTAATCCTAACTCACGGTCACGTCCATTGCCTTGACTCCCATCTGCAGCACATCACAATGCTTCTGTTTAGTACACTCAATAGTTCTAAGGCTGTCTTTGTCTCTCACTCCAACCCTGAGCTCAAGGCTTAGAGCTGCATCTGCTCAGAGTGGATACAGTAAGCAGAAACTCCACTAATACTGTTCTAAGAGGGGCTCTGGGGATGTCTGATCCCTGCATTTCACCTCTGTTGTAACAGTATCTTACTTCTGGAGGGCAAGGCTACACATACATGGTGCTCTAGTCCGGGGTTGATGTGGGAGTGTCATATATCAATCTGTTGATTTCATTGGTTAAATAATAAACAAACTGCTTGGCCTCATAGCTTAGAACATAGGTGGGTGGAGTAAACAGAACAGAGTGCTGGGAGGAAGAGGAAGTAAGCTCAGACTTGACAGCTCTGTCTGGTGCAGAGACGCCATGCTCCCCTCTCCCAGGCAGACGCATGCAATGAAGCTCCGACCCAGGATGGACATAGGCTAGAATCTTCCCGGTAAGACCGGTGCTACACAGATGATTAGAAATGGGCTAAATTAATATGTGAGAATTAGCCTAGAAGAGGCTAGATAGAAATGGGCCAAGCAGTGTTTAAATGAATACAATTTGTGTGTTGTTATTTCGGGGAATAAGCTAGTGAAGCGGCCGGGGTGCTGGGGACACAGCCCCGCCGCTCCTATTACAACACGGGGTCACCGAATAAGGTGATCTGGGAAGAATACAAAGGAACAAATACAAATTGTATGGGATAATTTTAATGAAACTTGCTATTTATATATTTACAAAAAAGGAAAAAAACCCAACAAAAATAGATATTACAGTTTAATAATAAAAAGTACAACTGAGCACTGTGGGCTAGAGGTGGGATACCCACCTAACGGCATGCCCACCCTATCATGTCATCTGGGGGCCTGGAGAAAGGACTGTGAGAAAGACACAGGGGCTCAGCCAGAGAACCCGCTCTTCTCCCTAAGGGTTAGGGCAGCTTGAATTTGATGCTCAATCCTTCACATCCTCTTCCTTGTCCAGCAGGTGGCTGGGTACAGGGTGGAGGTAAGGTGACACTAGGATCAGAGGGAGGTATAGAGCAGGACGGAAAGATAAGACGTAGCCCAAGAAAGGGCAGACAAGGGTGGGAGACTGGCGAGCTAAGCAGAAGGAAGTTCTTATCATAATTCCTGGTATTAGAGAAGGGGGAGCAAACAGGAAAGGAGAGCGGGAAAGGGGAGGCAACTTGTCCATCTCTCCCTGTCTCCACTCACAGTTCCACTCCGTGTCAATCCCAGTCTAGGACAGACCCAGAGACAGTCCACTGATAAATTAGTGGTTTGTTCCCAGTGGAACAACTGATCGAGGAAATGAAGTCCAAAGCTGGTAGGGAGAGCTGGAGTCTTCTTCAGTAAGACACGGATCCTGGCTCTCGGGGAGCAACGAAAAGGACATCGGCTTTGGCATTGATGCAGTAAGTGACGATGAGAGAGAAGAAGAGGATGCCGAAGCCCACGATCAAGGTGATGAACTGCAAGGGTGAAAGTGGGAGCAGGAAAGGAAAGAGTTCTCAGATGCCACAGTCTTAGGTAACCCAGGAAGAAACGACATCAGAATTCTGACAGAAGACTCAAGTACCAAGAACCAGCAACAACCATGGGCAGCATCTTCCGAGTGAGCAGCCCGGGCTCTCTTTAGGTGAAAAGAGTGGTGTCTGTGTTCTTTAAGTGATCTGAAGGTAGGCAGGACTAGGCTCCGGTGCTCTTATACTTATGCTCATGACTTACTTATAACAGGGGCTCAGTAACTATCCGACTGACTCCTCTCAGCTATGCCATAAAGCAGATGCTAGGCAGGAGTGGAAGACACAACTGAACTTCTTAGATTGAACAGGGCTCTCCTAAATAAGCATGCATTCACACTATCAGTGCAGAGAGGCCTTCGAAAGGGAGGCAACAGCAGACCAGGCACAGATTTGCACTGGTTTTGCTGTAAATCTGGGACAAATGAGAAACAACAGAAAGGAGCCTAACAGAACTGAGACGAGAGATAGCAAAGAAGACCCCAATGGAACTCTACCACCTCCCTCCAGCCCATTCTTACCTCAAGTTCTTTGCTGGCAATCAGGAATATCCGAGCTTGGATGTCTTTCCAGCGGCTCTCGGCCCATGTAGAATATTCTGTGGAGCCCCACTGACTTAGTTCAAAGGCAGGGGACAAGGCCCTGGCCAGTCGTACTGTGGAGCGCACACACCGGGGGAGTCGCTCTGTCTTGTTGGAATTCCAAGGGCCTTGTACCCATGAGTATTCATACAGCTGCACAAGAAGACAGGTGAGAGCACAGGGCTGAGGGGACGGTCTTCTCACTCGCTCCCTGCTTCCCTATTAGCACCACATTCCAACCCACCAACTGGCTGACACTTCATCCCACAGGTGGCCCAATCTCACTCAGGATACTGCTTCCTCAACACGCAGGTTCAAGGACTATATCCCTCTACCCTCCCATGCCCATTCCCATGTCTGCCCGGCAGATTTCCAACTTTTCCAAGGGAAAGAGGCCCCAGGACACCTCCGACACCCACCGCCACTCACATCCTTGCTTTCATTTGGGACTTTACTTGGATCCTGGCACTGCTCTCGGGTGAGGTCGGTCACCTTGCCTGTCAGATTTGCTAAGGCATACTGCACAACGTAAGTAGTGTTGGTAGGACTGGAGACAGCAATGTAGTGTTGAAGAGGCCCATCATCTGATTGGAGGTCAAAGGGAAAGGATGATTTGGGAGGTGAGGTCAAGGTCGGCAGAAACACAAAGAACCCAGAATTGGCAGGAACCAGAAGGAAGCAGGTTAAGAGAAAATAGCCCAATAAGCATCAAGAAAAAGAAAGGAAAATGGGGAAAGAAAGCAGAAAGGGAAAGAAGAATAAAGATTAACCAAAATGACGCCTTTTTCTCTATACATTTTGTTGGGTAGGGACCCCCTCTCAGAGCAGATGCTTACCCAAATAGGACCTTAGGTCCTGTCTGAGGACAGACTGGAACCACGAGTTGTTGGCTCTAACCAGGAACCCATAGAGCAGACGTGTAACCTAGGATTGGGACACAGAGAAGAAAAAAACGTTGTGAGTTTTAGCAAGACCAGGGAAACAACGAGCAGAGATCAGTTATGAGACAGGACGTCTCCCGGGGCTGGGAGACAGTAGGCAGTTTACAAGGATGTAGATGAAGCCACTCAAGAGCGCTCAAGTACCATCCTTGCAGGCATGAACAGGCATGCCTAAATTCCAAAGTTTAGAAAGTTCGCAAGGATCATGGGGGGTGGGGGTGGCCTGTGTTAACAGAAACAGGAGGGACTAGGGACCCATCTTTTCTTACTGTTTGGGGATCAGCCTGAATGGAGTCATTGAAGTTGGTTCCTCCTGCAAGCTCATACAATGCACGAGCCAGCACTGTGGCCACGTTCGCCA
Source organism: Microtus ochrogaster (assembly GCF_000317375.1). NCBI lineage: Eukaryota > Metazoa > Chordata > Mammalia > Rodentia > Cricetidae > Microtus > Microtus ochrogaster. The sequence continues at coordinate 3,196,032 of NW_004949133.1, read as the reverse complement.
GTGCCTGCAGCGGGTGAGGAGAAGGGCTGGATGGCTCACCTGTCTCCCAGGCCTTCCCTGTACAGCCATCTCTGCTGTATTTCCAATGCTCCCACCCAGCTCAGGTCGGTGCTACCTTGGCAGTGTCTGTCACAAAGTTCAGATCCTCTTCTGGGCTCTGCCACTCCGGATAGGTCACGTTAATATTCTCAGCAGTGTCATAAATGCTCTGGTAATACCTGCCAGAAAAGTCAGCATGAGTCCTGGCTATATGAAGCCAGGTCCTTGTCCCTTTCCTATCTAAATGTCCTTATGTGGGAACTTGCTATCTTATTTTTCATTGTCCAGTGGGAAAAGGAAAGAGAAAATCAGGCTCCGTTATTAAAAGGGTATTGGAAATGGGGAAGTAGGAATAACAGTGAGGTAAGGAATTTAAAGCCTCTGCTTCTGCTGCTGGACAGAGTATAAAAAATAAGCCACACAGCCGGGCAGGGGTGGCGCACGCCTTTAATCCCAGCACTCGGGAGGCAGAGACAGGCAGATCTCTGTCAGTTCGAAGCCAGCCTGGTCTATAGAGTGAGTTCCAGGACAGGCTCCAAATCTGCAGTGAAACCCTGTCTTGAAAGACCAAAAAGAATAAGAATAAGAAGAAAGAAGAAGAAGAGGGGGAGGAGGAAAAGGAGGAGAAGAGAAGAAGAAGAAGAAGAAGAAGAAGAAGAAGAAGAAGAAGAAGAAGAAGAAGAAGAAGAAGAAGAAGAAGAAGAAGAAGAAGGAGGAGAGGCAGCAGCAGCAGCAGCAGCAGCAGCAGGTGGCCTCTGGACACACAGGAGGCTGCATGGCTTTTCAGAGAACTATCTCCCTGTATGAGTGTTCCCACAAATGCTCACAGTGATAGAGGGGAGGCTGTCAGGGCTAAAACCAGGGATGCTCACAGACAGACACTCTGGATCAGATCACTGTAATTGTCCCTGTGAGTGGCAAGGAAACATATTTTAAAGAGCACCCTTAGCCTTCCTTCTCAAATGCCTCTTATGTAGGTATGAATTGCTGCCCCAAGAAAGAGCCAAGCAAGCCACATAATCAAGTGAATTATCTCTTACCCCATAGGAAAAAGAAAAGCTGATAGTGACAGTAATCTAGAACCACCACCCCCTTGAGTGAGTGAGAAAGGATCTTTGCTACGGTCAGAGAATCAAAGTTTAAACATTTTTATTTAAAAACTCATTTGGGTCCAATGAGGCTGGAGAGTGAGAGAGAGAGAGAGAGAGAGAGAGAGAGAGAGAGAGAGAGAGAGAGAGAGATATCTAGCCTGAGTGAGAACCCCATTATCCCTGGGCTCAAGTTAGGAAAGTGTGATGACCTCTCCAGAACCAGGAGAGGTGACAGGGTGCCTTCTTATCTTCAGAGGCCTCTCCTACATCAGCCACGTGCACCTACCACGTGGTGAGAACATGTTACATTTCAGAGTAAAAACACTGTTTGTGAACCCCAAATAGAACTCCTTTCTAGCTTCCCATGCTTTGGCCTGAGATGAAGACCTCCGTGGCAGCCATTGGGAGCACAGGTGCCGGGAGAACCCGGGAGAAGTGAACCCACAGCAGAGGATGATTGCACTAGGAGTGCTCAAGGTTAAGGACCAGGGTTCCAGGCCTCCTGTGGACAGGCTACCGGGTGAAGAACACCCGGTTGGAAGTGTATGGGGTGGGAAGAGACGGCATCTTCCTCCCAGACTACAGACTAGACTGTCTCTGAGAACAAAGAAGGTGCGGGGCCAGGTGACTTACCGGTTATGGAAGGAACCAGAGTGGTCGGCCAGAACCACACCCGAGATGTTTCGAGCCCGAAGAAATCGTTGTAGAGATGATGGCGGAAGGGCCTGGGACTGATTCTGTCTCCTGAGGACAACTTCAGGGACACCAGCACCACTCTTCTCCAGAGTGACCAGGAGGTCCTCCACCTGAGGAAGGAACAGAGGCAGACTGCTGAGAGGCGAGCTGGTGGGAGGGCTCTATCAGCCTATGCTCTCCTAGATATATTCTTCAAATGCCCTGGAACCAAGACTGAATTCCCTACAGTTCCCATGGTCCTTTCTACAGTTAGGAAATTAGAGCCCAAAGATGCCTGGGTTTTCCACATTTATAGGTAAGTTCTGTCCTCAGGACTCTGCCTTATCCTCAGTGGGTGTTTCCTGTATAATTCATTGTGCAGATCTAGAGGGGGCCAATCAACAACAAAATGCCAAATATGCAAGTCATTCTCTAAGTGCTACAGGAGTCCAGAGCAGATGTGACGGCAACTGGAGAGGCAACAAGAGCACTTCAAGGAGAAAAGCAGGCATACAGCTGCACTTGGTAGGACATAAGAGTCATGAATAAGCATGGAGAAAGAGGAGGACAGAGGCAAGAGAAATGGCTCAGTGGTTAAAAGTACTTGTTGCTTTTGCTTTTGCAGGGGCCCAGGTTTGATCCTCAGTACCAACACGGTGGTTCATACCCATCTGTAACTCCAGTTCTAGAAAATCTGCCCCTCTTCTGATCCTGAGCACCAGACATGCATATGGTGAATATACATGCAGGCAAATACTCATACAGATAAGATAAAATAAATCTGTAAATCCCCCCTCCCAATAAAGTGGAAGGCAATTTGGGCAGGAGCCTGGTGCAGGCAGGACTCCAGCAGGCAGCTCTGACAACTGGGTCCATGGGACAGCAAGACTAGAACAGAAAGAGCAAGTCACACTAGGTGGTGGTGAAGTACGCCTTAATCCCAATACTTGGGAGGCAGAGGCAGATGATGTCTGTGAGTTCGAGGACAGCCTGGTCTACAGAGTTTCAGGACAGCCAGGGCTATTATGTCTTGAAAAACAAAAAAAAACAAAAAAAAAAACCAAAAAAAAAAAAAAAAAAAAAAGAAAGAAAAGAAAAAAGAAGAAGAAAGGAAGAAAGGAAAAGAAGAGAAAGAAGGAGCAGCCACTCACGTGTCAGTAGTGATAGAATTTAGGTGCTGAATGATCACAGAGAACTACCTACTCCAGGGAACCGATGAGATACCATCGTCTCTATGATTCTTCTCACAAAGCAGTGGTGTTCAGCTTTAGCCAACACCTAATTTTATCCTTTCTCTTATCTGTTGGGTTACCTGGTTCCTCACAGAGTCGTTCTTCTGAGACATGGGATCTGTGTGCATCCAGAGATCTAGGGAAGTTCTTAAGGCCACCTGGGAAGGATGAAGAGCACAATACATATCTGTCTCCTGCTGTGACCCATGTCTGGGAGACAGAATTAGGGGACGGGTGACAGCTGCAGAACAGGGTGCTTAAGTGCGAGGAAGAGGTGGAGGATAGAGGCTCACACCTGTCCCAGCTCCACAAACGAGTCGATGTTCTCGAGCCGCACGGGAAACTTGCCGTTCTCCATGTCATAGACCATCCTTGAGCTGCCAATGTAGTCAAAAGTCTCCTGAGGAGTGGAGATAGGAGAGATTCCCAAGGGATAGGGCAGTCTGAGGTCAACACAGTGGGTTGCTTTCTTGGATTATCTTAGCCGACAGTCATCTTACAGTCATGAGATCTACCATCCCCCCCGGCAACCTCCCAGCTGCCTCTCACATGCATGTGTCATGGGATTTTTGAGCCTAGAGGTGGGGGAAAGCAGCCTTTGTAAAGGCTTGAAGCAAACACCAGCTGCTACACTTGCTTCTTGATTCTCCACCAACCATCTCCACAGCTCTGGCTTCTACTACCGTGCACTTCAGCCAAGCTGTAACACCACAGGGATTGGACAGTAAACACGAAAGGAAGCCCCAAATGAATTTTGTTAATGGGGGAAGGAAAGGGACATATCAATTCAGGAAATCTAAGCTTCCTAAAACAGAGGATGCCAAAGGGGAAACAGAGAGACGCATGTAGAAACTCTGGTTAACAGCTCAGGTCAGTAATTCCTCTCCCACCATTACCATCCCCTGCTCATTGCCATCTTGCCCTAGGGAAAAAGCCCTTACCCCCTGGAAGAAAACAAACATCACATTGCGGGGTAGGGTGGTCAAGTCAGGTGCCTTGTGCAAAGCTTCAGCTGCAGCCAGCTGAGTGACAAAGGAGGCTACAGCACTTTCTGCCCCTGGGGCCACGTTCCAGAAAAAGGACCGGCTATCCAGCTGGAATAGCAGAAGACAAGACAGGATGATGTACTTTAAAACTGGACCGTAAGAGCCAAGTAAGCGCCTTCTCTTTGGGGCAAGTACTAGAGCCAAGGAGTCCAACAGCCCAGCTCCCTCTCCACTTAAGGCTCCCCAGTGTGCTCACTCTGAAATCAGATGTATCTAATGGGGAGCCCTGCCCATGCTGCACAGGGGCAACACTCACCCGGGTGGCAGCAACCACAACCCTGTCATCAGGTTCTAATGCCCCAGATGTATTTATAGGCTTAAGCATGCTCCATACGTTGTAGTCAGATAAGGGGTCACAGACGATTTCTGAGTAGGACACAAACAACGAGAGATCAATAGTACTAAGGGAGAAGGCAGTTGTAGAGAATGCCTTCAAGATGGCTTAGACTCTGTCCCCATAAACTCCGAGGACCATTTTCTCCACCTTCAACAGCTCTAGCTCTGCTTCTCTGCCACCATCCACTTCAGGTGCAGGCTGCCTCTTCTCTTCAAGATTCTCCCATCCAGTGCCTGCTGCCCGGGCCCACACTTCCCTGGATGATCTCACCAACCTCCCCGGCTGGGCCCACCCCACTCACCGCAGTCCACCTGCATGGCTTGGCTCTCTGCCTACCTGGGTTGATGCTGAAGGTGCTCTGGATGAAGCTGCGCCGCATGCAGGTAGCGGTGCTGATGACGGCGTGCATGTGTGAGAAGAGCTGCATAGCACACAGTGGGAAGCTTGGTGCAGAGCCATTCTGACCCAGGTTGTGATCTTGATAGCACTGGAGAGGAGATGGACCCCACTGAGACAGCTAGCTGTGGAGGCCCTCTCTCGCTTTCCAGGAAGAGGAGGACCCAGCTCCATTCTTAAGCCATTCCCTTTTGGGAGACATAAGTCCCCAAGCTACAGGTGTCCTGGGATAACCATATAAGGTCAAAGAGAAAAATTCCTCAATCAGTACAAATAGCATGGACTCAACAGATTGGTTGGAGCAGATAAACTTATCCAATTCTAACTGGTGTGGTCCAAGCTTCAGCCACCACAGGGTCTTGCTACACAGTTTACTCATAATCCTGTTTCAGTTTCCCCAGCATTGACAGTACAGGAGTGTGTTACTGTGCCTGGCTTCAGAAATAAAGAATAAAAATTCAGGACAGCTTGGCCAGCAACTCACTTTGTCATTCTAAAGACAAAGCTCTCAATTTATCTTAAAGTGAAGATGCTGGACTAGACAGAACGAGGACATCAGAGCCGTAAACAACTCATCCGAGATGGCTCGGGGGGTAAGGGTGTTCGCTGTGCAAACATGAAGAGCTATGTTCCAATCCTAGCACCCATGTAAAATGCTGGACACAGCCAAGCATGAACCCGTAACCCCAGTGATGTTGGAAGAAAAGACAAGAGGACTGCAGGAGCTTGCTGGCTGCCAGTCTAGGTTCAGCTTCCTGTCTCAAGGGAGTAAGGTGGAGAGCGACAGGGAAAGATATCTGATGCCTTCCTCTGGCCTTTGCATATGTACTCAGGTATACACATTGCATACATACACAGAGAGACAGACAGAGAGAGAGAACCTCAGGGGTTTACTGAACTCAAGCGCTCAACCCCTAGTTCAGTGCTCTCTCTTTCTGTTTTTGTTTTGACCTTTATCAGACAAGCTCTCACTCCAGGCTGACCTATTCTTGCCAGTGCCTGGGATTAAGCATGAGGCATCACACCTGGTCCAAAGTTCTTTTTATGTCGTTTTTTGTTTTTGTTTGAAACAGGGTTTCTCTGTGTAGCCCTGGCTGTCCTGGAACTAGCTCTGCAGATCAGGCTGACCTCTTTCAAGGTGTGCACTAGCAGAACAAGCCACCCACCAAACAGGACAGCAATGGGAAAAATAATCCTGTTTCTCACTGGAATCGCCAGAAGCTGGCAGAGTCAGTACCTGCTTGATGACCTTGGTTTCGTTCTCATCTTCAAGAAGAAAGATGGGAAAACTGAAGTCTTCATAAGCCAAGCCATTGCCCAGTTCATTCCACAGTGTTTGTTTGCAGTGAGCAAACTCTGACCCATAGGAGTTGGAGTAAACACCTGAGGGAGGAGGCAGGGAGGGGTACAGAGAACAGTATATTGAAGCACCAAGTATTTAGGGACCAGGAGAAGTAGGAAGGTTAGGATATCATAGGGCTGGGGCTAAGAGTACAGGAAGAGACAATGATTCTAAGAGGCAGTCATGAATCTATCACCAGCCCCATTAGATAGAAACTGCTATCAGGGAAGCCTAGGCTGGCAGATTAGGTATCTGAGCATGTGACAAGAAGGAATGGTAGAGGAAGAAGTGAGGAGGAGTCAGTTGTACATAGTCCACACAGACATCTGCCCCCTGCCCCTGAGACCTGATGCTGGTGTAACAGTTAGCTTTGTACAATAGAAGGTTCTCATGAGCTTTTGAGGCTCTTACCAAACCCATCATTTGGGCACTGCACACTAGGAGAGAAGCTTGAAGTCGAATTGGGCTTGGCTAGAGTCACTGCAAGACCAGCAATTCTGTTGGTTTTCCCCTTCAGCTTTTCCATTACATCCCTAGAACGGACAAGGACAGGAGAGAAGACAGGAAGGTATCAGAGAGACTAATACTCAAGATGGAAACAACTGGAGAATTAGGGACTCAGAACTCCAACTCACTTCTTCTCTTTTGGGGCTTAACTTCTGAGTCTGGACTATGGTCCAACCTGAGTTCAGGGTTTCATTTACCTTGTCCCTGCGTGGTTTTGGACAACCCTCCTTCCCTGAAGAAGGTCTAATTTTGAGATCAATAAGATGATTCCTTTTGATGTTACCTCTTTTCTGAATATAAACCCAGCTTCCCTTCCCACACCAGACTAGTGCGACAGAAGTTGCCACTCATCAGTACAATGAGCAGATCTTTTCTTTCTCTACATATAGTTCCAGAATGACACATACAGTTCTTACCTGATAAAGAGCCTGCCGTCCAGTAGAACCACGTACGGAGGGTTGGGGCCATCCGTCAACGCCCACTGCAGGTCCTCTTCTTTCTCCACTACATGGATAACCCCTGTATCCCCACTAATTGAAGCTGCCAGGACAGAATGGGTCAAATTAAAGCTCCCATGGTTGATAATTCTGCAGATTTTTTTTTTAAAAAAAAAAAACAGGGTCTCATTATGTAACCCTGGCTGACCTGAACTGACTGTGTAGACCAGGCTGGCCCTGAATTTGCAGTGATCCTCCTGCCTCTGTTTTCCAAGTGTTGTGATTCAAGGCCACCACATCCAGCTTGTGTAGATTTTATCTCTAAAGATGTCACAAAATATTAGGGTAAACACTGCCACTTCTAGACTTGAAGAGCTGAATTACCCCGGCTCCATTTGAAGGAGGAAAAGGAGAACAAAAGCCCAAGAGGGCTCATCAGAAGTCTTTCTCAATTTTTTTTTTAAAGTTTGAACTTGGGTCATTAGGATTGTAGAACAAGAGCTTTCACCCTTTGGGTCTTCTTGCTGGCCTCTACCGCCCTTTTTATTAGATGTTGGAAAGACTGCACTTTCCTTTTTAAACCAATTCCAAAGATCTCACTTAACCATATAACAAGATTCTAGAACACTAGACATTCAAGTTCCAAAATCTGATTTTTCCTCCAGAAAATGCCAGAGTCTCCATTGCCAGCTCAGACTTCTGGCTTTGATCTTCCTTTGAAAAGACACAGATTCTGTGGTCAACAGCCATTCTCCAGCCTCCTTTGGGAATGTCTTTGTTTGCTCCTGGCCAGGGTTAGGTGATTTTAATCTAGAACTCTGAGCTCTCTAGAGCAGAGCTTCCCAATTGATAGGCCTGGAATGGACTGAAGACATGCTGATCACTGACTCATTTCTGGGAATCTAGGGTTTCAAAAGATCCTCAATTGTCCAAAAACAAGAGCAGACTCCTCATTTACCCAGGATGACCCATGAATAATACCCATTTTTATATGTTAGGATGCCAAATTCAATATTTCTATGCATCTTATGATATGACAAAGACTAGGAAGTACTGCCTCACAGAACAAATGAACCACGGTCCAGGATGTTTAGAATTTAACATGATAGCCTGAGTCTCTAGGGATTCATGTTGAGACAACCTAAGGAAGACTAGATGTGGTATTCGAGTTACTTTAGACCTAGCCCTCACACAACTGTGGAGTACAATTACATCGGAAGTATTCTTTGCTTTGCTTTTTTGGCACTAGGGACTGAGTCAGAGGCCTTGTGGACAACACCCACTACCAATGAGCTGCACCCCCACCCACTGGGATTTTAGGAAGTATAAATGCTTGGGCATTCTCTCAGTGGAGCCTGGATATATGTATTTTCTAAAATTATCATATGTAATTCTTGGCTATTTACAGTCAGACGTAAGAACTATGCTTCTAGACCACAGCACTGAAATCGACTTGCAACTGGCAGAAGACTGGAAACCATCAAGTACTTCTCAATTGCTAACTAAACAGAACTCTTCTCCCGGGACATCTAATAAACAGTAAACACAGTGAAGAGTCTACAACATTTGCCTATGCCTTATATATAGTAAATAATTAACAGGATCATGGCCATGGCAATAAAAATAGTGGAAGAATTGCAGAGCTGGGGATTGCTTTAGTTAAGATCCAGATATTAACAAAGGTTTTAAGTAAAACAATAGAAAGGAGAAAACAGTCTCCTACTTTAAGCTAAAGTTCTTAAAACATGAGAAAAGTTAGTATAGTGAATTAAGAAATAAATAAAGGTAACCAGCTCTAAGGAGGACAGGGAAGAGACAAACTGTGATGCTGAACTAAAGAAACCTGGACTCCCATCCAGGTCCTGACTGGTGACTGCAGAGTTTCAAGTAATGTGTTTGCTTTCTCTGGATCTTCAGGAAGGAACAGTTTTCTTATCCCTATTCATCTTCTACAGTGGGGATGAGGGAAAAGTTACATGTAGCTCTCTTTGAGCACTTTAAGGATCCAATAAGTGGGTCATAATAATCAGAAAATCAAATCTAGAGCTCATCTTTTCTCCTCAGTTTCATTAAGCTCCAACCCTAATTAAAAGGGTGTTGCCTGTGAAGGAATGTGACGAAGCAAGACTCAGAAGTAAGCAGGTTGGAAGGGAAACACGATCCTAATGAGGAAGTGGCCAGAGTCCAGCCCCTCCCTCTTCTCTCTGCACTAGCTTTGGCTTTATCTCCAGAGGTACCGCTCTGCTTCCCACGGGGCTGCCTGGAGAACACGCAATGCAGTGACTCATCTCCAAAGGAGAGTTTTTAGAGCCCTGCTTCAGGAGGATGGGGTCCTTGCAGTCAGGCTCTGACATGTCCAGCGGTCTGATTTCAGCCTACCCTGGACCTAGTTCTCCTTCATTCACAACTCAGAAGAGAAACTAAATCCAAAAACCTTAAGGCTCGGGAGGCAGAGGCAGGCGGATCTCTGTGAGTTCGAGACCAGCCTGGTCTACAAGAGCTAGTTCCAGGACAGGCTCCAAAACCACAGAGAAACCCTGTCTCGAAAAACCAAAAAAAAAAAAAAAAAAAACCTTAAGGCTGTCTGTAACCAATGAATCTGCTTGTGGTGTTTCCTGTATGGGCGACATGGGACAATTAGCTTGTAGTATAGCTCACGGAAGTATAGGTAGAAAAGCATTAACTATCTCCCTGAGAAAATTCCTTACTTTCTAGTAACTGAGTTTCTTTTCAACCAAGACGGAAGGCAATCGCATAAAACTGCTTGACACTTTACTCTACATCAACAATAGACGCTTATTTAAAACGTGTTTGAAGCAGGAAGTGGAGGACCATGACTTTGTGATTTCAGCATTAGGAAGCCTGAGACAAGAAGATCACAAGTTCAAGACCAGTCTGGGCTATATAATTAGATACTGTCTTTAAAAACAGAAAAAGAAAAAAGAGATACTTTGACTTTCAGCTTTGTGTATCACTATCCCAGTCATTATTAAAAGGATAAATTAAAATTCAAAAAGTGATCAATTTGATAATAAAGCCAAGATCAGGCCCTGCTTATCTGCAAAAATATATCCTGACAGAGCTACTGTTCACAGAAGACTACAATCTGATGATAACAGATAGCTCAAGCAGAAAACAGCTGTAATTTTTATTTTATTTATTTTTTTAATATGTGTAGTACCAAGAGATAGAATTCAGGGTCTTGTGCATATTAGGCAAGCGCTCCACCACTGAGCTACCCTTCCAGCAATTTATACAGTACCGAGAGTGACAGTGTTCTCATGGTACTGTTTTGGAACACATTTACAAAGTACAAGTATAAGTCCAAATACTTCACTTATTTCTCTTTTGGTAGATGGCATGGGCAATAGGGTCTCTATCTCAGGCTGGCTTGGCAACCTATCTCCTGGTTGTTACTATAGCAGTGCCACTATATATAATGTATACAGCGCTAGGGACTTAAATCAGGACTCTGTATTTGCTAGGAAAGCACTCTGCAGACTACTTCTATCCCCAGCCTTTATCTGGCATTTGTGTGCACACGTGTGCAGTGTGTGCAAATGCCAACAGAAGACAACGTCAGCTCTGTCCTTGTCTTCGGTCTTGTTTGGGGCAGGATCACAACAGACTATATGGCCTGTGAGTTTCCATTGATTCTACTGTCTCTGCATCCTGTCTCTCTATAGGAATGCTAGGATTATAAGCAATCATATTATGCCTCTAGCTGTTTTAAAAATGTGGATTCCAGAGATTCAAATTCATGCCTAAGAACTATTTTACCTACTGAGCCATCCCCAGCCCTTAGTTGTCATAAAAAACAAATAAATATTTTAAAATTATTTATGTACGTGAGTGCTTTGCCTCCATGTATATATCTGCACATGTGTTCAGTGCCAGCGGAGGTGAGAAGCATCATCAGATTATCTGGAACTGAAGTAATAGCTAGTTGAGAGCCACCATGTGGGTGCTGGAAACCAAAAGTCAGCCCTCTGCAAGAGCAATGAACGCTCTCTATCACTGAACCATTTCTCTGGCCACCTGCTTAGCATTTTTAATGCTTTTTCTTCAACTAGTTTACTGCCAGTGAAGAAGCTAATTTTTGGAGGCTGGGGATACTAGTTTGAGGATAGGGATTTAATCAACAGCATCACAAAACAACAAGAGAAGCTCAGACAAAGGGGTGCATGTTTGCAGCCCCAGAACTATGCAGAAGGCTAAAGTCAGACTGGGGTGCACAGTAAGGTTCTGCTCAAATGAAGAAAAAAAAGGCCATTTTGGCTCAAAAAAGATCATTCAGATTCCAGAGTGATGGCTAGATTCCATAGAATACGGATTTCTTCTTCCTTAGAGAACTCTATGATAAAATAGTTAAGAGTCCCACCAGGGTTCAGGTCCTAGCACGATTTCTTATTATGATAATGGTGGGAAAGCTAAACAGTTTCTGTAAGTTTTAGTCCCATTGTTTGTACAATGTTAATAACAGGGATTGATGTGGAGGTAAAAATATAATGCACACATTAAAACAACATTTACTAAAGTTTAGCTCTTATTATCTTGCCTGGTTTAACAGATGCTAATCACCTCCTATAGAAACACTCTGATTTGAATGCCAAAATTCCTAAGCAGGATACGAGTATTTCTGCATTTCCACGATGCAAACTGAGTTATTAGCGGCCACAAATACAAACTGCAATTTCAACTTACACTGGCAGCCGATCTGATGAGTGGCATTGAGCAGGCGGACACAAGGAGCTGTTTTATTTAAGGGGATGTAGATTTTCCTCTCCACTGAGTTTCCCAGACACAATCCTGGCCAGAAGATAAAAAGTATTAAGGAAAAATGAAAGATATTTCGTATTAGCCTCTATCATCATTAGCTTGGCTCATGGTAAATCATTCCCTGTCATATTTTCTAACACGGGATTAATGATCACTGTTTTCACTTCTTGGTCACATTATTGGAACATAAACGTTGTATAAGAGTACCTAGCTATTAATAAAATAACTTAGGAAGTTATTAAGCTCCATGATGACCAATTAACAATAAAGCTAAAAAAATGATTTGTCAAAAGTCCTTGACTTGAGATGTGTGTCTGGTTGCATGGGTACAGACTTCTGCTCTTCTATCTTGTATGTATATTACCAATTAGCAAAAGACCTCTGGCCTGAGAATATAGCTTACCAAAACCAAACAAAGAAAAGCATTCAACAACAAAACCCGGCTAAGAATCTGAACAGGCCTAGGAGAAACCTTATGCCACACACCTGTTCAATCAAACATCAGATCATTTGTGTACACAGCTAGAGTATGTGGCGGCTACCGTTTCTTCCTTGAAGAAGGTCGAAAACAATGTGAATGGAGGGGATAATTTATCATGGTTATACACCGGAATGCTTGCATTTTAAGACTTAACTAGAAAGCCATAACCATATAAGGAAATATTTACACTTTGCTCAATTCTTAGTTGAACACACTATAAAGAATTACTGATGTGTTAGTGATTGTAATTCGTAATTGAGAAATTACTAAATGAATATTAAATCGAAAAAATAAAAATATTCATATACATTAAACATCTAAAAGTCCTTGACTTCCCTCTTAACAGTTTAAATCAGCCAAGCTCAGCTTACCCTCACTTTAGTAAGTAAAGAAAATAAGGAACACATATTTAGTATACAACCATCAACAGGAGGAAATGAGGGCACTCCCCCCTCCCAGGGTTGTAAAAGCTCCCACAAAACAAGACTTTTGGTCTCAAAAATACTAGCCCAGAGAAAGAAAGCAGGCTGAGCTTTTTACACCTGTCCCTTTTGGTTGTGGATGGGGTGGCTGGGGCTTTAAAGAAAACGAGACATGTGAATAAGGTATAAGAGAATCAGACAGGAACCCCGGGTAAGGGCTTGAGAGAACTGATCGAAACGACGCGCCTCGGGAGATAGGAAACGAAGGTCCTGTCAAAGGGGGAACTTATGTCATGGGAACGAAAGACAAGACGGATTTACAGGGCGGGGGGGACAGAGGGGCAATGGGAACCAGAAGGGCAACGCCTGCGCTTGGCGAAGAGCCGATCCGGACGGTTCTCCTTACAGAGCAGAGCCCCGGGGTAGGGTGGCCTCACCTGCCAGTGTCATGGAAAAAGACAGAAGGAGAAGAAGACCCCGACTTCCTGGGTCAGGCCCAGAGCCGCCCCTAGTCGTAGCCATCTTGCTTCTCCGCAGGGCGGAAGCATCAGGTCCCTTCCAGTCTCGTATTGGCCTCTCTAGGCTTCCGCCGGCACCGTCTCTGTAGCCCAGCCCTCCAAAGACCGGAAGTTACTGTTGCGGAGCTTCCGGGAGCCACGACCTCGGGTAGCTGACGTGGAGGCCTTGGGAAGGCAACCACAACCGGGAGCGGCCGTAGCTGCTAATCGGACCTGGGAACCGGAGGCCTGAAGGATGCTAACCAAATTCGAGACCAAGAGCGCTCGGGTCAAAGGTAGTGAAGAAGAAGAAAAGGAGAACAACGGGGGTTAGATGTTAGAGGCGGTGCTGTCACTAAGGGAGTGAGGATGGGCGGACTTGCTGACCGAATTGGGCCCACTTGAACCCGGAGGAATACCCGAGGGAGGCGGGTTAGGTCTAGTGGAGTCTCTGCAGTCTGCGCTTCTTAGTGAGTCCTGGGACTTTGATTTCCTCATAAAATGGTTCCTGCTTTGAAGGAGATCCTTTAGGCCCGCTTCCTATTATTTCCATCCACCTCTTCTTAGGGCTGTGCTCCGACTTTTATTCTTTCTGTTCTTATGGCCTTGTGACTTTTATGTTTTTTTGATGACCATGTTATATGGAGTACCTCTGGCGTTTGGTTCTCCACCTCTGTCACTATAGCTTTTTTGGAGTCAGGCACTGGCTACTCCATTAGCCTGTCTGCACATCTCGATGTCCAGTGCTTCCGTTGGACTCTACTGCCTACTTACTTGCCTACAGCCCCATCAAGTCCCGAGACTGGCAAGATTGTTCGATAAATACAAGAGGCTTTGTATTAGATTTGAATGTCAGACAATTTTTTGGTAATAATTTTTGAAGGACAGAGGCCTGAGATCACAGTTTTTCAGAATGTTGAAATTAGAGAAGCAGAGAATTAAATCTCCGGAAATCTGGTTAGAGATATATCTGGAATAGTTCCTAAAATGCATTATAGTGAAGTGGTTTGGAATTTGTTCTCTGGAGTCCAGTTGTCTTGCTTAGGAATTCTGAAACATCCACTAACAAACTATATGACCCGAGTCAGCAGACTTACTATCTCTAAAGTTCTATATTCTTATTTTTAAAGCTAAGGGTAATTAACATTCTTTTATAAAGAGAATTAAAATGAAAAAGTATATTGCATATGTTATGATAATGCCCGGCCAGACTCAGTAACTCAAAAACTGGAAGCTATTTAATGTGAGGTTATAGCTGAGCAGTTTCCACGTATCATGGGAGATTTGATCATGAAAGGTACCCTTAAAATTCCTACTACCATCATGGCTATGTAGAGCCTGTCTCGGTGGCAATAAAAAGAAAGACCCGTCATCTCTGGTACAGTCGTGGTGGCTTTAATCCTAGCACCCTGGAGCCAGATGCAGATCTATCTCTGTGAGTTGGAGGCTAGTGTGGTCTACACAGTGAGCTCCAGGCCAGTCAAAGCTGCAGTGAGACACTTCCAAAAAACAGTTCTGGGGCCAGAAAGATGGCTCCGTTAACAGGATTTACTGCTCTTGCAGAGGACTTGAGTTTGGTTCCCAGGCCCCATGTTGGGCAGCTCACAACCACCTGTAACTCCAGCTCCAGATGATCCGATCCCCTCTTCTGGACTCTGTGCACCTGAACTCACATGTGCCCGAGCATATGTGAAAACAAACAAACAAAGAAAACCAGTTTCTGGTACTTGAGTAGATGACGTGAGTCTTCATTTCCTCTTAGTTCTTTTCAGATGTCTTCTTGGTCAGTAGGAAGGAGTGGGGGAATGAGTACTTGAGAGTTTGTGCAATCAGAGTTAAAACTGCATACTGCTCATACAGAGTTTGGTTCCCATCATCCACGTCATATGCCTCACAACTACCTATACCTCCAGCTCCACGGGATCCAGTGTCCTCTGTCCCCTTCAGGCCCCTGTAGTAATGTGCACATAATCCCCACACAGATACACTTCGTTAAAAATAAAAAAAAAAATGTAAGTGCTAAGTTAGACGCTGTGGTTCATGTCTGTAAATCCCAGCGCATGAGAGTCGGAGGCAGGAGAATTGCTGTGCATTGGAGGCTACTTAGTGAGACCTGTCCAAAAGGGGGGGAGTTAACAGTGTACTATCAAAATAAAAGAAACACCGTGCAAAATTGGTGTCTTTGTAAACTTGCTGATTGAGCATATTCGTACAGTGTTCTTACAACTAAGCAATAGCTACCGGAGTTGGATGTGGTGGCTCTCACCTGTCATCCCAGCACATAGGAGGCTAAGGCAAGAGGTTTGTTGCAAGTTTGAGACCAGCCTAAACTACAAAGTGAGTCCCTGTTTTAAAAACCCAAACATTGCTGGGTGTGGTGGCATAGAGCAGGCAGAGTTTGAGGCCAGCCTAGTCTCTAGAGTGAGTTCTAGGACAGCCAGGGCTACACAAAGAAACCTTAGCTCTGAAAAACTAAAACCCAAACATTTACCAGAGTATTAAATGTGCCAGTGAGATGGCTCAGTGGGTAAAAGTGCCTCTCACCAAGTGATCCCCATGACCATGGAAGGAGAGAGCTGATTCTCACACATATATATCATGGCATGTGTGTATGTGGACACAAAGACATATATATACTCTCAAATAAATGTAATGCAAACTTTTTAATGTACGCGTTCTATTTTGTAGCCATTCCATTTTCAAGTTTTTAGCCTAAAGCACTGTTAAGGCAATTGGTCTAGATTATATATAAACATATCTTCAGTAGATTTTTTTTTTTTTTGGTTATTTTTTGAGATAGGATTTCTCTGTGTGTCCCTGGTTGTCCTGGAACTCATTCTGTAGACCAGGCTGACCTCAGATTCACAGAGATTCACCTGCCTCTGGTTCCTAAGTGCTGGGATTAAAGGCGTGCGCCACCACTCAGCTTCAGCAGATCCTTTTGATAGCGGGCTTCAAACTCATAATGTTTCTGCTTCAGCCTTACAGGTGCCAGGATTACAGGTGTGTGACACCATGCTCAGTTTGGGAGTGTGTGTGTGTGTGTGTTTGTGTGTGTGTGTGTGTTAGTGACTAAACTGGGCACCAGGCAAGCCACCTCTTTCTCACTGAAGTAAATCTCCAATTCCAAAATAGTTTAAAATGTGATAGACGAGTGAGATGACTCAGTGGTTAAAGTTCTTACCACCAATAATGATCTAAGTTCAGTCCGCAAGGCCTTATGGTAGAAGAAGGGAATTGACACCTGCAAGGTTTTGTTGTTGTTGTTTTGTTTTGTTTTTTAAGGCAATGTCTCAATATGTAGCTCATATATTACATGTATATGGATTGTCCTCAGACTTCCACACATGCACCATGGTACATGCGTGCCTACACAAGAACACATGTGCACACACACAGTAAATAAATGTAATTAAAAATTTTAAGTTTGGTGCCTTTGTTCCTTACAGTTGTAAAAAAAAAAAAAAAGAATGAATTTCCATTAAGTAGCCGGGCGATGGTGGCGCACACCTTTAATCCCAGCACTTGGGAGGCAGAGGCAGGCGGATCTCTGTGAGTTCGAGACCAGCCTGGTCTTACAGAGCTAGTGCCAGGACAGGCTCCAAAGCCACAGAGAAACCCTGTCTCGAAAAAACCAAAAAAAAAAAAAAAAATTCCATTAAGTATAAAAAGATGTCATATATTTAAGTGAAAAAAGTTTGCAAAATAGCATTGTATAATTCCATGCCCATAAAACAGTAAGGCCTGTGTTTATATGTAGCTGCATTAAAAACCTGGACATACTCCAAACTGTTAACAGTTCTTTTCTTCTAGTTTGTCCTTTTATCATCCTGGTGGAGTAACAAGGGATAGATTGTTTCCCTTTCTTAAATCACTAAACAACTAAACAAAACTACAAAGGTTTCAGACATTGATCAGTAAAGAGTACAGGAAATTATTCCTTGAGGGAAGGGAAATAAACAGGATGAGTCCTATGTTTGTTTAGACTAGTGCTTAGAGACAGATTCCAGGCAGTAGTGAAGGAAGAGGGAAGAACCCTGTAGTCTAGCAGATGAATAAGAGCTCAGCATTTGGAGCAACAAAGATGGCTAAAATGTGCTTGGAAAATACCAGAAATGACAGAGCACTGGAGGTCTATATGAATTCCCTTGGGCCTTTCTTAGAGTGCTGATAGATACATGCATGTGAGAAAAAAAATCCAAAATTTAAGAAAAAGCCATCAAGAGGTAGTTGTGGAGCTGGAGAGATGATTCAGTGGTTAAGAACACTTGGCACCCTTGCAGAGGACCCAGGTTCAGTTCTCAGCATCTCAGTAATTATGGTGGCTCATAACCATTGGTAACTCCAGTTCCAGGGGATCTGACCTCCACAGCCACCAGGCATGCATGCGGTGCACATAGACACATACAGGCAAAATACTCAGCATGGGCAGTGGTGGCACACATCTTTAATCCCAGTAGGAGACAGACACAGGTGGATCTTTGTGAGTTTGAGGCCAGCCTGGTCTACAAAGAGAATTCCAGGACAGGCTCCAAAGCTACAGAGAAGCCCTGTCTCAAAAAACAAAAGCAAACAAAAAAATTAAGAGATAATTCTAGAAGTTGTACATACCTATAATCTGAGCACTGGGAGGCTGAGATGGAAAGATTGTGACTTTTTAGGCTAGCCTAGACATAAGAATGAGGTCTTTTTAATTTTTTTTTATTTTTTTTAAATTTTATTTATTTATTATGTATACAATATTCTGTCTATGTGTATGTCTGCAGGCCAGAAGAGGGCACCAGACCTCATTACAGATGGTTGTTACCCACCATGTGGTTGCTGGGAATTGAACTCAGGACCTTTGGAAGAGCAGGCAATGCTCTTAACCACTGAGCCATCTCTCCAGCCCAGAATGAGGTCTTTTTTAAAAAGAGAAAAAAATTGTAATAAAGGGCTCCAGAGATGGCTCAGTGGTTAAGAGCACTTGCTCTTCCAGAGAGCACAAGTTCAGTTCCCAGAACCCATGCCAGGCGGCTCACAATCACCTGCAACTCCAGTTCCAGAGGATCCAACACATCTGGCCTTCATAGGTTTTCATAGGTACCTGCACTTATGTGTGCATACCCACACACAGACACATACCTACACATAATTTAAAAAGAATACAAAAACAAATATTTCAGGCGGATCTCTGTGAGTTCGAGACCAGCCTGGTCTACAAGAGCTAGTTCCAGGACAGGCTCCAAAACCACAGAGAAACCTGTCTCGAAAAACCAAAAAAAAAAACCAAAAACAAATATTTTAAGATTTATTTATTTGTTTTTATGTATATATGAGTGTTCTATCTGCATGTACACCTTTACACCAAAAGACATCAGATCCCACTATATATGGTTGTGAGCCACTATGTGGTTGCTGGGAATTGAACTCAGGACCTCTGGAAGAGCAGCCGGTTCTCTTAACCTCTGAGACATCTCCCCAGCCCCACAGAAACAAATTTTTGTTTTGTTTTTGTTTTTTCGAGACAGGGTTTCTCTGTAGCTTTTGGAGCCTGTCCTGGAACTAGCTCTTGTAGAACAGGTTCACCTTGAACTCACAGAGATCCGCCTGCCTCTGCCTCCCAAGTGCTGGGATTAATGGCGTGCGCCACCACTGTCTGGCAAAAACAAATCTTAATAGTAATTTTTAAATAAAGAATGGAAAGAGAAAGCAGAACCGTTATCCCTGGAGCTCACACAAAGATGGAAATAGTCTGTGTTCCTATAAGACAAACAGAAAGGGTTTTTTTTTTGTTTTGTTTTTGTTTTATTTTGTTTTTGTGGGGCTAGAAAGATGGCTCAGCAGTTAAAGATTTTCTGACATTATTGAGCATCCTATAGAGACCCTCTGGTGGGTATTCCCTTAGCAGTGATTTCAAATTAGACCTAGACTATAAAGGCAGCTATAGACCCACAGTAACAAAACTTTAGGTCCTATCTGTCAGCTGATTCCAGCTAAAATACACCTCAGAACAAAGCCCAGCAATGCTTAAAAAAGAAATACCTAACAATAAGATTTATTGTATTTGGTATCCAATAAAAAGTTAGCTATCATCCAGGAGGTGGTGGCGCACGCCTTTAATCCCAGCACTCGAGGAGACAAAGGCAGGCAAATCTGTGAGTTCCAGGACAGTCTGCTCTACAAAGTAAGTTCCAGGACAGCCAGGGCCATACAAAGACACTTTAAAAATTAGGGAGAAAACTATCAAGCATGTTGAAGGAATAGATAGATAGCCTCTGGTTAATCTAGTTGTTCCTTTTTATCAGACTTGACAAAAGAAGACATCAGGGACCCTATCTCATTGTATAATTTTCTGCTTGTCCCCTTTCCCCAGGCCTAAGTTTCCATCCCAAAAGACCCTGGATCCTGACCAGTTTACACAATGGGGTCATCCAGTTATGGGACTATCGGATGTGCACTCTAATCGACAAGTTTGATGAACATGATGGTAAGTTAGTTTCTAGGGGAAAATTATAAGATTTAAGTATTGGGGCTAGAGAGGTGACTCAGAAGTGAAAAGTGAAAACTGTTCTTGCAGGACCTGAGTTCAGTTCCCTGCCCACATCAATCCAGGGCTTACAAACCACCTGGAACTCCAGCTCCAGGGAACTGATACTCTCTTTTGGCCTCCACTAGCACTTGAACACATGTGCACATGCACATACACATAATAAAAATGAATATTTTCATATTCTTTGGTTGTGAGCCTAGCCTTTAATGGCTGAGCCATCTCTCCAGCCCAAAAATGAATACTTTTAAAGGCCAAGTATTTGTCATTATATAGAATGATTTAATCATCCCTAAATAAGAATCTTAGTTTGACAAGGATTCCCCTAAAACTAAAGAATGTGAAAGTGGAAAGAGGTAGAAACAAACAAACAAAAGCTACAAATAAGAAGTTTTTTTCTCTGTGAAACAGTCCTGGCTTTCCTAGAACTCACTCTGTAGACCAGGCTGGCCTCAAACAGAGATCAGCCTGCCTCTGCCTCCCTAGTGCTGGGATTAAACCCTAGTGCTGGGATTAAAGGCATGTACCACCATTGCCTAGCCTATAGAAATAAGAATCTTTTTTTTTTTTTTTTTTGGTTTTTTCGAGACAGGGTTTCTCTGTGGCTTTGGAGCCTGTCCTGGAACTAGCTCTGTAGACCAGGCTGGTCTCGAACTCACAGAGATCCGCCTGCCTCTGCCTCCCGAATGCTGGGATTAAAGGCGTGCGCCACCATCGCCCAGCTAGAAATAAGAATCTTAAACCTGGGTGGTGGCTCACATCTTTAATCCCAGCACTTGGAGGCAGAGGCAGGCTGATCTCTGTTTGAGGCCAGCGTGGTCTACAAAGCAAAGTCCAGGACTGCTAAGACTATTACCCAGAAAAACCCTGCCTCAAAAAAAAAAAAAGGTGGGGGGTGGGAGGAACTGGTGGGGTGGCTTAGAGGGTAAACGTGCTGTTAAGCCTGAGTTAGGTGAGTTCCATCCCTGTGGCCCATATGGTGGAAGAAGAGAATTGACTCTGCAGCTTGTTCTCTGATCTCTGCATGTGCACCACATGTAGATACAAATAAAGAGGATAACTTTCCTTAACATACGTTGCCTGCCTTCTTCCCTAGGTCCAGTGCGAGGCATTGACTTCCATAAGCAGCAGCCCCTGTTTGTCTCTGGAGGAGATGACTATAAGATTAAGGTACAGGCCATCTGTCGTGGCTGGGAATAATGGATAGGAGAATGTGGTAAGGTTTGGGAACTAAGGAACTGAAAGACAGGAGAATTCATTTATACAGGACTTGGACTTCTAACATTATCCAAAGCACTTATCCAACAAACACTTACTGAATACTCACTGTATATTAGAAACTTTTCTTTTGTGTGGGAATTGAAAGATAAGTACAAAGTAACTTTTGTTCTCAAGGAGCCTTTATTCTAATACAAGAGATAAATGTACACTCAAATAATAGCATTTATAGTGTACTAGCTGGTTTTGTATGTCAATTTGACACAAACTAGAAGCATCAGAGAGGAACGAGCCTCAGCTGAGGAAATGCCTCGATAAGATCCAGCTGTAAAATATCTTCTCCTTTAGTGATCCTTGAGGGAGGGCCCATGGTGGGTGGTGCCATCCCTGGGCAGGTGCTCCTGGGTTCTATAAGAGGGTGGGGTGAGTGGGCTGGGGAGCAAGCCAGTAAGCAAGATTTCCTTCCTGGCCTCTCTGCATCAGCTCTTGCCTCCCAGATTCTGTTTGAGTTTCTGTCCTGACTCTTTCAGTGATGACTAGCAATGCTGAAGTGTAAGCCTAATGAACCCTTCCTCCCCAACTTGCTTTTTGGTCATGGTGTTTCATTGTAGCAATAGAAACCCTAACTAAGACAAATAGTTTGAATGATATAATAAATACTCAAAATAGAAAAAGAACAGTCCAGGTACAGAAATGGACATGCATAACTGGATGTGTTTGGGAATCTCTAGTTCCTTTTAGAGAGATAAAATCTAGAAGACCGGGAGATCTAGAAGGTTGATAAGATCATGAGTGCATGTTTGCAGTGCTCAGGAGTTCTCTTGTTATTACACAAGCGTGGAGCCAATACTGGGGCTTAGATAGAGGAGTGGTAGAAGATTTACATTGATTTTACTTTTAAATTTCTCAAATGAAGCTGGGCAGTGGTCCCAGCACTTGGGAGGAAGAGGCAGGCGGATCTCTGTGATTTTGAGACCAGCCTGCTCTACAAAGTGAGTTCCAGGACCGCCAAAACTACACCTAGAAACCCTGTCTCGAAAAACAAAACCAAAAAAAAAATTTTTTTTCTCAAATAATAGTAAATAAAAGATTGGATAAATTGGGAAGGACTGAAGACATAGATACCAATGAGGAAACTATTTTATAAGTGCTTGGGGAAAGTGAACAGAACCTGAACTTAGTCAATACCATCTGAAATAGACAGAAGCAGATGGATATGAGAGCTTAAGGAGAAAACCACTGTGATGGACGTCAGAGGGTTGATAAAGAAAAGTGAATGAGATACTATTGTGGTACATTCCCCCTCACTGCTGGGGACTGATCTTAGGACTTCATACGTGCTTGGCAAGTACTCTACTGCTCAGGTACATCCCCAGCCCTAACAGAAGGTCATTAACTCGGAAAGACGAGTCTGCAGTAGGTACAGTTTTCTGGAGTTTTGGAGAATGAATAATTCCGTATTGGCTCTACTGTACTTGAAGTACCTAGGACACTCACTGAAGATATTTGGAATTTGTCAGTAGTAAGGAAAGAGCTAAAGGATGCTGCACAGGGAATAGTTTGAATGATAGACAAATGATAATCTAAGACAGAGAGAGGTGACTTTCCCTTGAGCCCATTCCCATAGGTCTTTGAGAAGCCTATATTCATGCTCTTAGGTGTGCCTTACTTTCTTCTGAGTACCTCTCTTTCTCTTACCCCTTGTGCTTAAGTCTGCATTAAGATATCTGTATTAAACACCAGCTATACTTGATGGGAAAAAGAAGAAAAATTGAATAAGTAAGCGTAATTTTATAGTTTGGAGATAAACCAAGGAAAAGCTAAGGAAGAAGGAAGTTAGGGGAAAATGAAGTTGTCAGAATAAGATCCAGATGAAGAAGAAACCTCTAGACTGCTGAGTAAGGAGTTTATTAGTAATAGTAACACCTTAACGTTAGGTGAGAGTCAACAGAATATAGACAGATCTAAAGGTAAAATATAGTGCAGCAACTTTGGATCTCCAAAACTAGATTTCAGAGGCTGGGCGGTGGTGGCGCACACCTTTAATCCCAGCACTCGGGAGGCAGAGGCAGGCGGATCTCTGGGAGTTCGAGGCCAGCCTGATCTACAAGAGCTAGTTCCGGGACCGGCACCAAAGTTTCAGAGAAACCCTGTCTCGAAAAACCAAAAAAACAAAAAAAAACCTATATGTCAGGGCTGGGATGTGGCTCATTTAAGTGGAATGCTTACCTAATGTTTTTGAAGTTTAGCACCATATAAAACTGGGTCTCAGCACTCAGGAATTGGAGGCAGGATTAGCAATTCAAGGTCATTGTTGCCCACATAGTAAGTGCAAGTGTAGGAGTTTCCATGTATATGAAACAAGTGCAGGAGTTTCTATGTATATGAAACCCATTTCAAACAAGCAAGCAAACAAAAGGAACCCAGTGAGACTTTAAGTCCAAGGTGATTATGTCCTACTCCGTGGTTGAATTTCTGTCTTTTCAGGTTTGGAATTATAAACTTCGGCGCTGCCTCTTCACATTGCTTGGGCACTTGGATTATATCCGTACCACATTTTTTCATCATGTAAGTGGCTATTGACCTTCATTATGCAATGTTCTGTGGTAATTTCTCCACAGTAATCTCTATGCCTGGCACTAGAGCTCCAGCTGTAACTAAGAAGCTGGGCACTGTGATTGCATAGCTTAAGGCTAGCCTAAACTACATAGTGAACCCTGTCTGAAAAACAAGGGCTGGGTATAACTTAGTGATGCTAGGACACTTGTCAAGCGTGCACAAGGGTCTGGCCTGACAGAACGAGATTGTCCTAGCCCTGTCTGAAATGTCTTTCAGGAGTATCCTTGGATTCTGAGTGCCTCAGATGACCAAACCATTCGCGTATGGAACTGGCAATCTAGAACCTGTGTCTGGTAAACCAAGAGGCAGTAGCCTCAAAAAAGGGTCTAATTCTTTCTAAATACTACAGTCAACTTCTTCTCAGGTCAGCCATCTTCCTTCCCAGGCAGGCCATGTCTGCTGATGAATTACTGATCATATTTGTAGGGTTCTTTTAAATATAATAATATTAGCCTAGATTTTGTGATTTCTTAACAAGAAGAATAGGTCATAAAACTAGACCTTTGGAGTAGAACATTTAGATCCGTTTTCAGTTCTATGTCCATAAAACTGGAGTTGTAATATAGACAATGAGTCTCACTTAGTGTTTGGGCTGGTTCTCTAGTAGAATTGCCATAACAATTTCCAACTTCAGCTGCTAAAGATATTCTACTAAAATCTGTCAAGTGTATTTCCTTTATGAATTACTAATATTGCATTTATTTTCATATTTTTGTAAGTCTTTAATCTGAGAGTAATCTCGATTCCATGAAATTAGTAATATTTAAATATTAAACAATTAGTGTTAGAAAGAGAATTATCGGAGAAAGCAAAAAGGTGCCATGCAAGCCTGGTGACCTGAGTTTGATCCGTGTAAAGGGGAGGAGAGAACTGACTCCACGCGGCACCCACTGTTGCCACTGCACTAAGAAGAAGATAACTTTTTTTTTTTATTGAGAAAAGGAAAAAAAAAACAAGTTTCCGCCTCCTCCCAGCCTCCCATTTCCCTCCCCCTCCTCCCACCCTTCTCCCCCTCCTCCCACCCTTCTCCCCCTCCCCGCACTCCTCTCCCCCTCCCTCTCCAGTCCAAAGAGCAGTATAACTTTTTTATTTTTTGGTCTGTTTGAGACAGGGTTTCTCTGTGTAGTCCTGCCTGGCTGTCCTAGAACTTGCTCTGTAGATCAGGCTGGTTTCAAACCCACAGAGATCTGCTTGCCTCTGCCTTCTGGCTGGGGTCAAAGGCATGTGCCATCACTGCCTGGCCAAAAACTATGTATTTTTAAAAAGGAGCTATTAGCTGGACATACCTTTAATCCCAGCACTCAGGATCAAAAGAACCACAGAACAAAACCACAGAAAAGGAACCATTGTTAGCACAGGTGTCATTGCTTATTACTAGTTTAGAATTGTTAGGATGGCTTACATTGCTTCCACAAAAATATGAGAAAATCATCCTCTGACTGTGAAGAAAGCATTTAGCTTAGGAGCCTGTTGATTTCTACCTTTAATTGAATGTTTTTTCCTTGCAGTGTGTTAACGGGACACAACCATTATGTAATGTGTGCCCAGTTCCACCCCTCTGAAGACCTGGTGGTGTCCGCTAGCCTGGACCAGACTGTCCGCGTTTGGGATATTTCTGGTGAGCTGCCCAAGTTCAGGGGACAATCTAGTCACGTCTGGCACAAAACTGCAATTGCTTAAAATAGCAAGGGTATTTGGCTTTGAACAACAAAATTCAGAATTTCCATTTCTGTATAATATCTTTGTTTTTGAAGGTATTGAATCTGCTTTGATGTTCATGTTAGCAGTATTTTCTATGAAAGTGACTTACTCTAGGAAGCTAATTTGATTTCTTTAGTTACCTCAGATTTTCATTAAAATATGTACATCTGGGCTGGAGAGATGACTCAGCAGTTAAGAGCACTGGCTGTTCTTCCAGAGGTCCCAGGTTCAATTCCGTGCACATACATTGCAGCTCACAACTGTCTGTAACTCCAGTTGCAGGGTATCTGATACCTTCACACCAATGCACATAAAATAAAATTAAATAAGTTATTTTTTTAAAAAAGTACATCTGATTTATTTAAGAACCAAGCTTTCCACTCAAGTAAAATACATATTTTACAAAACAGAAACATGAAAATATGTAAGTAAATGGGATTTGTGAATCCTGATGCCTTATTTATAAATAGAAAAATTCTTCCTATTAGATTTCTTCTATAATAAGGAACATAGAATGGGAAGGAGTTGGTGACTTTTATATTCAGAATACAAAATATTAAAGCTTTTAATAAGCTTTCTGAGGGCTGGAGAAATGGCTCAGTGGTTAAGAGCACTGCCTGCTCATCTAAAGGTCCTGAGTTCAATTCCCACCAACCACATGGTGGCTTATAACCATCTGTAATGAGATCTGGTGCCTTCTTCTGGCCTGCAGACATGCATGTAGGCAGAATACTGTATACACAATAAATAAATAAATCTTAAAAAAATAAGCTTTCTGAGCCCTTTGAATAATTAGGCCAAGTCCTCCTGTCATAATTTATGTATAATGATTTTTTGAGAGAAAGATTGAAATTTTAGTGTCACGAAGATCTAAAATGTTGCCACACAGAGAATACTGAGAGAGAATGCTGTCTGTGACATGCATGGAGGGGCTTCATACTGGAATAGGGAACTGAGACTCTACTGTGCTTCTCTGCCCAGTTAAATTTCAAAAACAAAAAACCTCACTCACTGAATTATCTTTATTTGCCACTTCAGAAATTCTGAGATTGGGTTCTTAGGAAAGTCATGTAAGACTGCAAAACAGCATTTCTTCCCTAAATAGGAAGGCCCTTGTGGGCCCTTACCTGCTTCTCCGTGGAAGTGAAAGAATTAGCTTTCCCTTTCTATAAAGTGCTAAAGTGATAACTACCCAGCTCCCTCTGACAGTGCTGGGCTAGGAGTTGCTGCTTTTATAAACCATCAGTGAACAGCAAGTGCAAACTTTGGATTTTTGAATACAATGATTAGAATGTTATAGTAGCATTTAACATTTATTTATTGTAGAAATAAACCAAGAAAATTTGGGCACTGTCTTGCATGCTATAATCCCAACATTTAGGAGGTAGAAGCAGGAGAATCAGAAATTCAAAGTCATTCTTGACTACATGATGAGTTTAAGGCCAGCCAGGGCTATATGAGACCCTGTTTCAAAGAACCAAACCAAAGGAAAAACAAAACAAAAAACAAAACCCAAACAAGTCAAGGAGAAAAGAGGGCAATTGGAGAGTAGGGTCACTGTATCATGCTATCTCTGCAGTTTTCCAAAGCTTAGAATTGCAAGACAGTGGTGTAAACAAGATGGTTTGGGAGATAGGGCCATTATGTTCATCCTCTAGGGCTTTGCCATTGCAGTTTTCTGTCAGACCGACTAGGCTATTTGAAGTACACCCAGATGTGACCAGCCATGCCCACAGGAGGAGCTTGGTACAGGCTTTGTGAGCCTGTGCCCTCTCCTCCCTGCCAGTACTGGGGAGCTTAGCATTCACTCTGCAGTAACCTGGCTGTGGCTTTCCATACGGTTGCTCCATGCTCACATTCAAGACACACTCTCTGCTCGGGATATACGCACTAATGAGGTCGGCTCCCAGCCTGTGCTGTCCCCGCTGATCAGGGAAAGCTATGTAGAATAGTCTTGAGTTCTGTGAGAAAGGTGCTGGAGGAAGTATCCTGAGTGATTTTTCTCAGTTCTCCCAGGAATTGTGTACAGCTAATCCTATCCTAGAACACAGTTGTATTTAGATACTAGGGGTTCATCCCCAGAACATTGAGTTGAGAAAGGCCTTTATACCGCTCCGCTTTAAAAGTACTGCTTGTGCCATCTGCTGCTAGCACAACATGTTCCCTGTGGTCTAGCTAAAGTGACTTGGGAAATTCATTTTTAAAAATCCGTTAATTAAAATAAGAAGCAATTTGGGGAAGTAAAGTGGCTAGGTTCTCATTTGTGACCATGAAATGCCCAGGGCAAGAAGTACTTTCTTCACCTTTTGCAGGCAGAAAGCATGTTTACATCAAAGTTAAGGGCCTTAGATTAGAGGAGTGAGGGAGAGTATGACCTCGGTGGGGTTTGTGTTGCTCTTGAATGTGTGGGTTGCATGGATTGCTATGTGGTATTACAGCTGCTGTAATTTGTAGATGGTATAGTGAGAATGTTGTACTAACTTGCTGTACTAATGTGAATGCATCTACTATTTCTCTGCTGACTCTGCTGACTTAAAGTAATCCTTTAACTGGAGTGGAAGGCAATGTTTTGGTATTTGAGTAAGCAGAAGAGCATTTGGGTTAGACTTTTTACACTTATATTTTCCTGTCCTCAAAATTCGCATACTCTTCAGAATTCCATTTTGCTCTAGTTCCGGTTAGTCTGAAACAGTAAGAGAAACCACTTTTCTGGTCTCTTAGGGACTGACAATAACATTTCCAAGGCAGGAAAGGACCTTCTGAATAAGGGAATGAATGTACCCAAATTTAGGGGATTGTGACATTTCTCATTATTTTGACTCTCTTTAAAAGAAGACTCTAAATTAGTGGGTAACACCAAGAGAATATAGAATGCTTTAAAGGCAAAGCGGTCCCTTAACACCTTTCCCATGTGAATTTAGCCCCCAGAACTTACTAGAACCTGAATATTCTGTGAGTCTGGAAAACAATCATTTGTTTTTAGGGGAACAGTTTAAAAACTAGCTGTGGAAGATGGGTTTCAGCTTGTGCTTCCAAGTAAACTGTCAGTTAAATTAATTTAATATGCTTACACCTTTGCATGTCAACCCCATATAATTCAGGCTCACTCTTTGAAATATCTACTAGAATATATTAATATGCTGCCAAATCCTTTGCTCATCCCTCTCTCTTTACTGCTTCCTCTGGTCCCCACTGGGAGGCATATAATAACTGGTCCATTCTGAGAGTGTTCTCCTCTCCCTCTGGATTTGGGTAGCTGCTGTAGAAATTTTCCATCTGTCGCTCAGTCCTAGTGAGTGGCTTGTCAAAGGCTCAAATATTTCTTCTCTAAGTATCTTTTCACTGCCTGTCACTATTCATCTGTTTCGCCCTTCCCCTTTTCTTGGATCATTGCAGGCAAGTGCAACAAAGACTTTAATTCTGTCATGCAGCTTTCATTTTAATGTGTTTGTTGAGGTTATTGGAGGTGAAGTTCCTCACAGCTGTCTATTTTTGTATCTGTCTTGAACCTATTTCATACATTAGCCTCATTAGAAAAAGTTGACAGACCCTATTAAAGGGACAAATGAAATCAAAGGCATACTTGTGACCATGTATTAATGAAGCTTGAGGAGAGTGCTTTTTTCATAACTTTTATGTCTCTATACCTACAAAGAATCTCTTGAATTAGGCATAAGCTAAGTTATTAAATTGAAACAGTTCTCTGATGCTGATGTTAGGTACTATTCTAATAGAAGAAATACAGTATAGTTTAAAACAATGGCCATAAGTTCATTGAGCTTAACTTTTTTTTTCTTTCTCTACAGATACCACATTTTAGTCTGAAGCTTCTTAGATTTTATTTTCAATTATATGTTTTATTTAGTCCATGTTTTAAAATACTGTCTGTTTAAAAAAAAATTTAACAAATACTAAGTAACTTTTTCTTAACCATTTTTTCTCCCAAATATTTTTAAAGGATTTTCATCCCTATTTCATTTTGTTATGTACAATTTGGTATGGTATACATGATTATTATTACCTATGTCTAAGGGTTGTTATCAGAATTAAATCTGATACTGGTACTTTGTATTATAATTTTGCTGCTTTTTTTAAAAATATATTTATTTATTTATTATGTATACAATATTCTGTCTGTGTATATGCCTGAAGGCCAGAAGAGGGCACCAGATCTCATTACAGATGGTTGTGAGCCATCATGTGGTTGCTGGGAATTGAACTCGGGACATTTGGAAGAGCAGGCAATACTCTTAACCACTGAGCCATCTCTCCAGCCCTGCTTTTTTTTTTTTTTTTAATTGGTTTTTCAAGACAGTGTTTCTCTGTGTAGTTTTGGAACCTGTCCTGGAACTAGCTTTTGTAGACAAGTTGGTTTCAGACTCACAGAGATCCACCTACCTCTGCCTCCCGAGTGCTGGGATTAAAGGTGTGCACCACCACCGCCCAGCCTTGCTTCTGGTTTTAACACAAGTAGTCAGCTTTCCACCAGCCTTCCCTGCTTTTAGAAATAGGACTTTGCTCTATAGCCCAGGCTAGCCTTGAAACTCAACTACATAGCCCAGGTTCAACTTGTGGCAGTCCTCCTGCCTCTAACTTCTGAGTGCTAAAATTGCATGTATAAGCCAACACAACTTACTTCAAGTAGTTATCTTTTAAAGATTTTTAGATGAATTGCAAACATGATCGTCCACAAAAAAGACACTTCTCGTCCTGGTGTCTTTTGCCTATCATTTAAAAATTATCAGTCAGGCGGTGGCAGCTCACGCCTTTAATCCCAGCACTTGGGAGGCAGAGGCAGGTAGATCTCTGTGAGTCTGAGGTCAGTCTGGTCTACAGAGTGAGGTCCAAGAGAGCCAGGACCACACAATGAAACCATGTCTCGAAAAACAAAAAACAATAATAAAAAAATTATCAGTGGGGCTGGAGAGATGGCTCAGCGGTCAAGAGCATTGCCTGCTCTTCCAAAGGTCCTGAGTTCAATTCCCAGCAACCACATGGTGGCTCACAGCCATCTGTAATGAGATCTGGTGCCCTCTTCTGGCCTTCAGGCATACATGCAGACAGAATATTGTATACATAATAAATAATTATTTAAAAAAAATTATCAGCTAATAATTCCCCCCAGTGAAACTAGCATCTGTTGGCTTTAATGGAAAAATACATGTGTTCATATCTATAAGCAGCTTTTTATGCAAGAAAATGAGAAATCAGTTTTAATTATTTGGTGTCTTGTCCAAGAGGCAAGTAGGTGTGAGTACCCTGTTTGCTATACCTTATTGCTGTGTCTTCTCATAGTGTGTATAATAGTTCTTCCAAACTAGATACTGTTTTGTTTAATATGTGTAGTTCTGCAGTGCATCTGGGATGCCTCTGCACATTGCTTCCAGTTTGGGAAACACTAAAACACTAAAGCACAAACTCCCCCGCGGCATTTCTTCAAATTGCTTCTATCGTGAGGATTGGAGATATGGCTCAGAATTTAAGAGCACTGACCACTCTTCCATAGAACCTGGGGGTTCAGTTCCCAGCACCTACTTAGCGGCTTACAAATATCTGTAACTTTAATTCCAGAGGATAATTCCAGAGGATATTCTGGCCTCTGCAGGCACTGGTCATGAATGTGGTCACACAGATGTACATGCAGGCAAACCCCCATACTCATCAAATAATAAAATACATTTTTTGAAAAAAATTTAAAAAGTAAAAAAGTAAAATTTTAAGATGGGAAAAGGTTGCTATAGGTTTTACGACCCTGAAAGAAGACATTGAGTGATTGCCATTTGAGGCCACATTTAGAGAAGATTGAAGAATGAAAAGTGCTATTAATCTGAAATAGACTGCTCTTTTAGATGAGATTTAATGAACTGAGTTGTGTTGGAAGTTTGGGCCGGCTCCTAACAGGGTTCGTGTAAGTGTTAAGGAAGGAGCTAGTGCACACATAGAGGTATTTGTGAGCTCCTTTCCTCCTTTTCTCTAGGTTTACCTGCCCGGTTCACTTTATCTTAGTCTTTTGATACCTGTATGAAGTTCTGCTACTTTGCTCTTATGACATTATATTTGCATCTTTCATTCCACCTTAACCCTCCAAAGGTCTGAGGAAAAAAAATTTGTCTCCTGGTGCTGTGGAGTCGGATGTGAGAGGAATAACCGGGGTTGACCTGTTTGGAACTACAGATGCAGTGGTGAAGCACGTACTCGAGGTATTTATCTCTGTTGCCAGTGGTGAGTGCATGCTACCCACTAGGGGAAAGTCTCAGTACGCTGTTCATTTTATTTCATCTCTGT
>NW_004949133.1:3160514-3163574 GCF_000317375.1 Microtus ochrogaster | reverse complement strand
TTTTTTGGTTTTTTCGAGACAGGGTTTCTCTGTGGTTTTGGAGCCTGTCCTGGAACTAGCTCTTGTAGGCCAGCCTGGTCTACAAGAGCTAGTTCCAGGGCAGGTTTCAAAGCTACAGAGAAACCCTGTCTTGAAAAACCAGAAAAGAGAAAGTCAGTGAGAAGGACCAAGAGCCAATTTCATATGAGAAACTTTGTTAATGATGAGAAATGGAAAAGAAACTAGGTTTTCTGGTGGTGGTGGTGCACACCTTTAATCCCAACACTTGGGAGACAGAGGCAGGTCTGTGAGTTTGATGCCAGCCTGGTCCACAGGAGCTAGTTCCAGGACAGCGAGGACTGTAGCACAGAGAAACCCTGTCTCAAAAAAACAAAAAAAGAGTCTAAACCATATAACTACTCACTGAAATGCATACTATTTGAATCAAAGCTGCCTTACCTATAATTCTGTCAAAGAATGTAGTACAATAGAATAGGGACTATCTTGAATCATCATTCTTAAACTTTCATAGGAATTCTCAAGAGTTTATTTATGTATTATATCTGTCAATATTAGCCATATTTTAAATGAAGCAGGTTTTTTATTTATTTTTATGTATAAGAGTGGTTTACTTTTGGGGGAACAAGGAGGAGTGGAGGGAATGGTAACTGGTTGGGATGTATTGTATGAGAGAAGAATCTATTTTCAATTAGAAAAAATTTTTAAGTGTTTTACTTGCAAGTGTATCTATACCATACGAATGTCTGATGCCTTCAGAGGCCGTCAGAGAGCACTAGATCTCTTAGGACTGGAGTTACAGGCAATTATGAACAGTCATATATGGTTGCTGGAAACCAAACCTGGGTGGGTCCTTTTCAAGAAAAGTCAGTACTCTTAACCAGTGAACCATCTCTTCAGCCCCTTGTTTTTTGTTTTTATTTTTTTGTTTGTGCTAGGAATTAAACCTGGTACCTTGCACTTAGTAAACAGATGCTCTACTATTGAATTGAATTACATCCCCAGCCTAAGACTGAGGGCCTTTAAAAAGATGGGCTCTGTCAGCATATATCTCATTAACTGTCAGAGCAATGATGTCATCACCTATCATGTATCCTATGGAAAATATGGATAATAACAATAAAGTCTTAGGATTAGGAAAGTAGCTTTGAAAAAAGAAAAAAAAAAAAGAAAAAAAGGAAAGTAGCTTTAAGTTTACAGATTTCCAGATGGCTCTTGGAACTCCTCCAAAGGATTCCAGATCATGCTCTGAGAACTTCTGCATTAACTTATAAAGTAGGTCTTTATACTTAAGAAGTTACAGTTACTTGGAGCAATAAAACATACATAGACAAGTAAAAAGGAAGGCAGAACATACTAAATACAAATAAAACTAGCTCAGTGGTGTGGTGCGTGCCTTTAATTCCAGCACTCAGGAGGCAGAGGCAGGCGGATCTCTGTGAGTTTAAGGCCAGCTTGATCTACAAGAGCTAGTTCCAGGACAGGCTACAAGCCTACAGAGAAATCCTGTCTTAAGAAAACAAAACAAGGGGCTGGCGAGATGTCTCAATGGTTAAGAGCACTGACTACTCTTCCAGAGGTCCTGAGTTCAATTCCCAGCAACCACATGGTGGCTCACAGACATCTGTAATGAGATCTGGTGCCCCCTTCTGGTGTGCAGGTGTACATGGAAGGAATGTTGTATACATAATAAATAAATAAATCTTTAGAATAAATATATATATAAAAAGCAAGCTAAATTTCCTGATGGAAATCTTTGGAACGACCCGTGAGAATTTGAAGTAAGTGGACATATTGACATGGCTATTCTAATGTTCAAAGCTTTACAGTAAGCCAAGTATAATACCACATACCTGTACTCCAGAAGACTGAAGAAGAAAGGTCTGGAGTTTAAACCCAACTCAGTCTATACAACAAAACCCTGTCTTTAAAAACCATATCAAATGAAAACAAAACAACAACAAATGGACTTTAAAGTGGCACAGTCCCTTGAGTCTTTTTACTTGAAGAGTGTTTCAGAGGGTTGGGGAAATAGCTCAGTGGTAGAGTACTGTCTTAGCATATCCAAGGCCCTGGATAGAGTGCCCGTATTGCAGAAAAAGAAACACCAGCGTGATTCTTTGAATTGTGTCTTTAAAGCTGTTTTGGAAGACTCACCTTGTCTTTTTAACAGGGCCATGATCGTGGAGTAAACTGGGCCGCCTTCCACCCCACCATGCCCCTTATTGTATCTGGGGCAGACGACCGACAAGTAAAGATCTGGCGCATGAATGGTGAGTAAGGCTGTGGTAGTGTTGCCATATCTGAAAAAGGGACTGCTGGCCAGTGAGGGAAAGTAGCCAGGTCTTCTGGACTTGGATCTGTTTCCCTTCCTTGGGTGATTATTTCTTGCTAGTTCGAAGTGATTAGTCATTATTTCTTCCTTTTTTCCTCATGGCTTATAATCTTATTAAGAGACATGAGCATAGTTAGAGTAAAAATTCATGCAGTCATTTAACAAATAGTAACTGTTTTGTTTCAGATTGTGTTCAGGATTCTATATTATTTGAGTAGAAAATTCCATGCTATAAAGTTTATATTGTTCTAAAATGTCAGCTAGTAATACATACAAAGAGAATAAAATAGAATAAGAGCTTATAGAATTTTTTAAATATAGGTATTGTAGTCAATAGGGGCTCAGAATGAAAGACCAGAGATGTACAGAAAAACTAGGAAGTTTAGAGCTGAGATAGCATGTGATAGTAGCTCCAGCTATTCAAGAGGCTGAATCCGTATTGTTCCTAGGAGTTCAAAGCCAGCTTGTACAACACAGCAAAACTGTATCTCCTCAGAAAAGAGGGTGTTGGGGATAGAATAACAACAAAACCACACAGACAAACAATACATAAAGAGGAAAAGACTTACATAAAATCATTGCCCCATTTGGGGAAAAATTATTTTAGTATTTTTGCAATAATACGTAACACTTGATTAAGAGTATCATAGCTAGCCGGGCGGTGGTGGCGCACGCCTTTAATCCCAGCACTTGGGAGGCAGAGGCAGGCGGATCTCTGTGAGTTCGAG
>NW_004949133.1:3158131-3159539 GCF_000317375.1 Microtus ochrogaster | reverse complement strand
TTAATCCCTGAGCCTACAGTAGAAGAAGAGAACCAGCTCCCAAAAGCAAGTTGTCCCCTGACTTTCACATGGTAGGTCGTGTGCACAGGTGCACACCTTATACGTTAATACTTTTTTTTAAATGAAAGGGAAAAGTTAGAATTTTCTTTCTCTTTAGCATGAAGAAAAATCAAGCCCTACATTATGAAAATCTGAAAGGTATAGTTCTTTGTGGTAAAAGTGTTTGCCTATCGTGCATGAGAGCCTCAACTTAATGTCCACTGCTGTTAAAATAAATAAGCAAGCAAACCTTAGAGACTGAAATATCAACACATATTTATTAGAAATCTCCGTGTATTCTTCTTTCTCCTCTAAACTTAAATGTGATTTTTTTTTTCCTTCTTGGATGTTTAGCTAAGGCGGTGAGAACTGGAAAATGAGCATGCAGTAGGAAGTGATAAGGGAGAAGCTGATGAGTTGCAGTAATAGGATCAGTTTGTCCTTGAAGACTGTATCCCGACACACAACTTCATCTATACTGTTTGTGTGCCTAATCTACTTTCAAAGTCAGCTTACATGCTTTCTGTCAGTTCTCTTGTGTGTGTTGTACTGAAGTTTCAGAATTAACAGTTTTCTTTGTGTACCTTTTCATTTCCTAGGACTGGGGTTCAGACCTTCCGCAGGGATCATGATCGTTTCTGGGTCCTAGCTGCCCACCCCAACCTTAACCTGTTTGCAGCAGGTGAGAGCCATTTCTTATCCCTCCCCTCTCATTTAGTTAAATGTTTATAAGATTTGAAAGTGGGTTTTCATTAGTTTTGTCTCCAGTATGTGGTAAGAAGATAACAAAAAAAAGCAGAATTCTCAGAGCCACCTAATTGAAGCGCTTCTCATTTTTACCTCTCTTTTGGGGAAAGTGTTTCTTTAGTGTTCTTCTCAGCCCAGATCTGTTTAACCTTAAGCTCATTCTCTTGAATGTGCTCCTAGGAGCTCCTAGGAGACTAATATTGCACACTTAGAGTTCTCACACTGAGAAAATAGAAGTCGAATCTATTTCATTCATTTGTCAAATACATAATAAATATTAGACTCTGAGTGCTGATATCAAAGCAGTGCATGAAAGTCCCTGTCTTGATGGAACTTTAAGGGAAATAGACTGTAAACAGTAAGTATATAAAATGATGTGTGTTTGAAAACGCTTTGAACAAAAATGAAGCAAAAAGAAAGATGATGACAGTGTGTGTCCTATTGGCTTATATTGAGTGTTCAGGGAAATGAAAATGAATGAAAAAGGAAGACTGTCATAGGCAAAGAACATGAACTGGATGAAAAAGAGAAGTTCTTAGCATGATAGGGGAATATTAGAAATGCCAGTGGGAACATAGTATATGGTATTAGATAGTAGGAAGTAAAACCACATCAGATTTTG
>NW_004949133.1:3146518-3157871 GCF_000317375.1 Microtus ochrogaster | reverse complement strand
TTGACTTGTTTCTAGCCAGCTTTTCTAACTTAAATTATCCTATCTACCTTTTGCCTCTGGGTTTATACCTTTCTCTATTCTAGGTGTCTTTCTTATTTCTTCTCTGTTGGTGGCTGTGTGGCTGGCCCCTGGCATCCTCCTTTCCTTTTCCTTTTCTCACTCCTCCTCCTTCTCTTTTTCTCCTTCTGTTTATTCTCTCTGCCCCTGGAAACCCCACCTATCTCTTTCATGCCTAGCTATTGGCTGTTCAGCTCTTTATTAGATCAATCAGGTATTTTAGGCAGGCAAAGTAACACAGCTTCACAGAGTTAAACAAATGCAATATAAACGAATGCAATACATCTTTGCATCATTAAACAAATATTCCACAGCATAAACAAATCTAGCACATCTTAAACTAATATTCCATAATAATGGCTAGAACTTAATATTTTACTCTGGCTGGGCAGTGGTGTCACACACCTTTAATCCCAGGTGTTGCTCTGTGAGTTCAAGGCCAGCCTGGTCTACAGAGTGAGTTTCTAGGACAGCAAGAGTGTTCAGAGAAACCCTGTCTCAAAAAAACAAACAAAATTTACTTGGATGAATTAAAAGCCCCTGGAAAGGGGCTAAAAAGATGGCGCAGTGGTTAAAAAGCCCTTGTTATTCTTGGAGAAGACTGTGGTTTGACTCCCAGCACCCACACAGTAACACAACCATCCATAACTCTAGTTTCAGAGAATCAGATGCCCTCTTCTGACCTCTGGAGGCATGTATGTGGTATACAGATACACATGTAGGCAAAGCACTCATACACAGAAAAAAAAAATCAATCAAGTTTTTAAAAGAAGCCATTAGAAGATTCTGAGTTGAAAGTAAAGCTGGTATGTACATGGAGAACAAGCAATTGGAGTATAAAAATAAGATTATTTAAGGAGTGGATGATGCTAATTGGGAGAATACAAACTTTTTCCCCTCCAGGCAGGGTTTCTCTGTGTAGCCCTAACTGTCCTCGAACTCACAAAAACCTGACTGCATCTGCCTCCATTGTGCTGGGAATAAAGGCGTGTGCCACTACCACCTGGAAACATTTTCTTAAAAGCAATCATAAAAGCTTTTTTTGTTAGGCTGTGCAGTGGTATCCCACTCCTTTAATCTCAGCAGTCAGGAGGCAGAGGCAGGAGGATCTCTGAATTCGAGGCCAGCCTGGTCTACAAAGTGAGTTCTACAATAATTAAGAGAGCTTGTCTCAAAAAAAAAAAAGATTTTTCGCTTCTTGTTTTTAATTTATTTACTTGTTTCATAAAG
Organism: Microtus ochrogaster; assembly: GCF_000317375.1. NCBI lineage: Eukaryota > Metazoa > Chordata > Mammalia > Rodentia > Cricetidae > Microtus > Microtus ochrogaster. The sequence continues at coordinate 3,156,584 of NW_004949133.1, read as the reverse complement.
GCTTCTTAAATTGACTTTTATTTTACCAGCGAAATGGCTCAGCTGGTAAAGTGTTTGCCAGTAAGCCTGACCACCTGAGACAATACCCGGAACCCACGTGGTAGGAGAAAACTGGCTCTCACGAGTAGTCCTCCCGCCTCCAAACACATAAAACCATATGCCCTCCCCGGTAAACAAATAAATGTGGAAAAAGTAAACATTCATTCTTTTAAGCAGATAGTTTTTATGGTTTTCTTACTTGCTAAAGACTGAGGAAGAATGAAAAATCATATAAATCTGTCTTCAGAGAACATGTGAAATAGTTGGGGTGAGACCCTTGAATGCTAACAGTGTTTATACACAGTATTAAGGGAATACGCAGAAGGGTGTACTAAAAACACAGGGCTGGGAATATAGTTCATTGGTAGAGTGCTTTCCTAGCTTGTTCCAAATCCTGGGTTCAAGAAGAAAGGGCAAGGAGATGAGTGATAGAAAATTACTTGAAAAAAAATTCGAAGGATTGTGAGAGTTTAGAAATGCATTTAGATGTTATATTATTCTGTTATCTATAAGCTATAGCGAAATACTTCACACTAGGTACTTTTATTTATTTTTTTTTTTTTTTGGTTTTTCAAGACAGGGTTTCTCTGTGGCTTTGGACTAGGTACTTTTTTAAAAAAGGCATTTAGACTGGAGAGATGCCTCATGGGTGAAGAGTACTTGCCACCCTTACAGAGGGTACTTGCTACCCTTACAGAGGTTCCATTTCCAGCACCCACATGGTTGTTCACAGCTGCCTGTGACTCCAGTTCCCAGGGATCTGATGCCCTCTTTTGGCTTCCTCAGGCATTGGGCGTATACAATGTGCGTATAATTTGAATGCAGGTACTCACATGTACACATAAAGTAGATCTGAAAAAGAAAAGGTGTTTATTTTTTTCACCATTAAAGAGGTTGAAAATCCGAGATTGAGCAGCCCAACCGTTTGTCCTTTGGTGAGGATTCCCTTGGCTCAATTATAGTATGACACAAAGCGTCTTGATAGTAGTGATCAAGAGGGAGAGATCACATGACCAGGAAGACTCCAGAGAGAATTCAGGATATTCTTTGTACAGCAACATTCTCCCCAGGGTGCTCTAATGACCTAGTGACATTCACTAAGCCTCATCTCTTAGAGATTCTACCACCCCGTCTCACACTAAGCTTCTACACGTGAACCCTTGAGGCACAGTCCATCTCCAAGCCGTAGGAGATGCCCTCTACCCTTTTAGCATTGAATATATTCATCTGTGTATCTCCTATTTCTAACTATCCTTTTGCTTAGAGATGATTGTTTTCTCTCTTCCCTCTGTTCTCTAGGCCATGATGGTGGAATGATTGTATTTAAGCTGGAACGTGAGCGTCCAGCCTATGCTGTCCATGGCAATATGCTGCATTATGTAAAGGACCGGTTCCTGCGTCAGCTGGACTTCAACAGCTCCAAAGATGTAGCTGTGATGCAGTTGAGGAGGCAAGTCTGTCTTCTCCTTTCCACATCCTTTCATCTGTTGCACTTCCTCAGGCAGGACTCTTCAACCAGCCTTTTGGGTTTCAGCTATCAGACATCGATTCCCATTGAACAAACCTCTTGAGTTTAAATCCCATAATGACGGATACAGGGGTGTCATGAACGGGAGGTTTTCTATTAGGACTGCTCGTGGTTCTCTGCAAGGACATTCTACTAATGCCTACAAAATCTCTTGCAGATCACAGAAAGCTCCTAGCTAAAAAGTAGCCCAATTTGGTAATGCAAATTTTGGCCTTTTTCATTTATGCCTTGAGGAACCTTGTGGCAGAGTGGGGTGATAAAACCTAAATGACTGCAGTTCAGGATAATAAAGTAGGGAAGATATTTTTTAAGAGTTGCAGTATATCAGAACTCAACCTTTACAGCAAAATCCCACAACCCTAAAAGGCAAAACTGTGTCTCTGGAACGGTTAGCTCTGAAGATATGATAACCTCTGGGATGCCTGGCCAAAGGACCTGTGCTTTGAATGCCAGCTGCAGCATGCTGAAACATTCATGGCAGCAAACACTGGCATGCAGACTTGATAACCACCCGCTAGCTTCACTATGACAAAAAAAATGGGTTTTTGTAAACAGTCCCAGGGACAGAAGAAAACAAGCAGAGAAATCACATCAGGCTACGCTGTGGTGTCCACTGCAATTATGCATAGGAATTTATACCAGGCAGAACTGTCACCACTTATCACCTTCTGATGGAAATGTGGCTTGTGCTTTGCTGATTGGACGATTAAGTAGTCAAGCTTTAATGGAAAGAGAAAAAAACACAGTATCTGTTTTTCCTCAGTATAGTAGTGAACATATGTGTACTGAGTAGCTATGTAGACATTGAAGGGATAATTCTTTTTTTCTTTACTGTTCTTTTTTTCTTTCGTTTTTTGAGACATGGTTTCTCTTGTGTAACAGCCCTAGCTGTCCTAGAACTAACTCTTGTAGACCAGGCTGACCTCGAACTCACAAAGATCCGTCTGCCTCTGTCTCCCGAGTGCTGGGATTAAAGGCATGTACCACCACCGCCCAGCCTTCTTTTCTATTCTTACACCTATTCTATTTCTTCCTTTTTTATGTAGTGGTTCCAAGTTTCCAGTGTTCAACATGTCATACAATCCAGCAGAAAATGCAGTCCTGCTATGCACTGTAAGTAATTATGGCATCTCTAGGTTCTCCTCAGTTTTTGTGAGTATCTTATTGCCTTTAGATATGCCACTAATGGCATTTTGGGGTTTTTTGAGACTGTTTCTCTGTGTATCTTCGTTTTCAAACTCACCCTGTACACCAGGCTGGCCTTGAACTCACAGAGATCTGCCTCCCGAGTGCTGGGATTAAAGGCTAAAGGCGTGTACCACCATTACCCGGCCTCTTCAAAGCTCCTCCATTCCCCCTCAATACTGAGGAGTAAATCTATGGGCACCTGGTGGGCAAGTTGACCCTTTCCTGATAGAGCTCCTAATGGATGTTTTGTAAGAGCTGACACAGTGGACACTCCAGCTCACACTAATGGTCATGAACCTAAAGGGTTGTGAAGTCGTCAGAAGGAATGCTTGAATTGTGTGCTGTGCACAGGAGGTGCCTTTTGCTCCTTCTGCTCAGGTGAACACAGCAGGCCTGTGTTGGAAGCTGATTCTCCAGTGAATCACCTCTGAGTTTTTAGGGCCCTCCCCGTTTCCTGCCACATAATTTGGAAAAAAAAAGAATGAAGAAATGGCATTCTAATTTTAATATACTGGTCGCTGAATGAAAACTGCTTTTCCTATATAACTTTTCATATGTAATCTTGCTCATTTAGTATCTAACACAACCATATTCTTCTGACAGTTTCTTTTTTTTTTTTTAAGATTTATTTATTATGTACACAGTGTTCAGCCTCCATGTATGTCTGTAGGCCAGAATAGGGCACCAGATCTCATTACAGATGGTTGTGAGCCACCATGTGGTTGCTGGGAATTGAACTCAGGACCTCCTGAAGAGCAGCCATTGCTCTTAACCTCTGAGCCATCTCTCCAGCCCCCTGACAGTTTCTTGACTGTCTTCTTAGATCAGTTTTGTTTTGTTTTCCTTTTCTTTTTCTTTTTTCAAGTATACTTTTAAGTTGGCAAGTATATTCAGATGACACACCAGGTTCCTCGTCTTTTAATTTGTGGAATAGAGAGAAATCTTTGTGTCTATTCAGATAATATCTGCATTTTTAGAGGATAAAGAAAATAGTGCCATCAGTGCTTGGTTATTTGGCTAAGAGCGTTATAATTGTTACATATAGAAATAACTCAAGCACCCTCTGGGTGCAGGTAATGGAAGTATGCGTTCAGTATTGTCTGTGTTGCAGTGATGTCTTCTCTGTCAGAAAACAGTATCTTCAATGCTGCTTCCTAAACATGTCTTCCTTTTCCCTACAGAGAGCAAGCAATTTAGAGAATAGTACTTATGATCTATACACCATCCCCAAAGATGCAGACTCCCAGAATCCTGATGGTGGGTGCTCTTTGTCTCCTCCACTCTGCTTCCAGCTCTCCTCACCAATATCATCACTTCTTTTCAAGTTTTTCATATCCCATCCACAGGCCGTGGCTACATCACTCATGTCTGTTGGCAGGTGCTGCTGACAGTTGCACCAGAGGCAATTGTGGTGTGAAATATTCATGTTCTGCCTCCATTTTATTACCCCAGCTAGATATATATATTTTATAATTTGGTTATTAGAAACTCTCCATTTTCTCTTTCAGCACAGCATGTTATCCTAGATTATTGTCAGCTGATATGACTTTCACCCTGGTAGTTTCATTTATTTAAAAATGTGGCTCCAGTCTTGCAATGTCTCATCCTGGGCCTGGGGATTTATTCTTGCCTTTCTATATCCAGATCCGATTTGCTTTCTTTTGCATGTCAAAAAGATGAGGCTGCTAACAGCCCCATGACCCACCTGGGATCCCAGGATCCAGCTGAGACCCCTGCCTGCCTCTTTCATCACCACCATCCCCTGTTGATGTCCTTACTATTAGAACTTGCTGACAAAACATTCTCAGAATGGATTGGAGTCTTGTTTATGCTTTTTTCAGTGCAGTTCTTCCAGTGGATTTACAGGCCTTAAACAGTTTAAAGCTTATTCCACAGGCCCTGCCTTTTACTAGTACATTTTGTTATTTTATACCCTCCAAAGTTCTGAGAAATATTTTGCTAGGTCTGTCCCTTTTGTGAGTGCCAAGAGGTCTTACTATTGTAATATTCTCTTTTGTTTGTTTTGTTGTTTTGGAGAGTGCATATAAGAGAGGGTCTCACTGTATAACCCAGAGAAGCCTCAAACTTATAGTTGTTCTTAATACTGGAATTACACATTATGCCATCTCCCTTTACCCTTTTAAATGTGCTCAGGCTGAGATGATGAGAGAAACTATATATATATATATTTGGATCCATAAAGTGAAGTCTCCCTCACAAATTAGTCAGTTAGTCTTCCTAAGTAAACTTACGTTTTGGTGCCTCCCAACCCACCATAGTTTTATTCATTTTCCATATCTCTTAGCAATCAGTAGAAGTTCTGTTATCCATCCTTTAAGAGGGATAGTAATTATAAAGGTGTGGTCCAGTGGTGGACACCAGAGAGAGAGTAGAAGCTCAGGTAGTATGAGTTGTGGTAGAAATTTGTTTTGTAAATTCTTTGCCATTCCAGGTACCAGAAAAGTACAAAGCAAGGCTGGCCAGCAAGCTCTGGTCTGTTTTCCATTGCTATAACAGATAAGACTGTTTGAATATATTCTTTACAAGTTTCTCAGAGAGTGGAGTATCCATTTCAAAATTCTAATCAGCTGCAAACTGAGGAACATTTTATAACTCTCCTCAGGGCGATAATGCTGAATTGACATTCACAGAGCAACAGCTTGATGCTGTGTTGCCCAGCACTGAGCCTGTCAACATTTAGCTGGAAGTACTGTGTCCCACCCTGCCCGACTGGGGGGCCAGCATTAGCATGTTAAAAGCAGCCGAGCAGCTGCGTCCTGGGGTGGGGTTCTGTCACTTCTCCAGCTTGCTTAGATAGGAGGTCTTAGACTTTGACAGGCTGCTTGCTGTGCCTCAGCTTGGCCAGGAAGGCCCTGCTCGTTAGCTTGATGGAGTATCTGTCTCCCAAGATGGGCAGCATTTCTGCCAGGATGTGGTGCTGGCTGAAACGCAGCCACTTGGCCTAGAGATAAGAGGCTTGGCAGAGGTGGGGGCTGGAGTTTGGAGGGAACTGGTGGAGAAAACTCACTGACAGTAGCCTGAGGTTATGGCTGAATTAGTTAGGGAGCAGCTGAACTGGCAAAGCCAAAATGGCAGCTCCATGGCACCTGACTCTGTCACCTGCTATGGCTCACCACATGCTCTCATACTTTGGTTTTGTTCTTCTCAGCCCCTGAAGGGAAACGATCCTCGGGCCTGACAGCAGTTTGGGTTGCTCGGAATCGGTTTGCTGTCCTAGATCGCATGCATTCGGTGAGTTAAGGTTGAAAGTGGAAACCAGTTTAGGGAATCCGATAGCAGTACACAGTGAAGAGCACTGCTTTTCCTTAGTCTCTCCAGAGCAGTTGTGGTCCTGGGGTCCTGGGTCTCCCTCTAGCCCTGGCCCTAGACTAATCCCTGGGGAGGAAAAGTTGATTTGTTGGGTTGATGTTATAGGGCTCTGGGCTTCTGAACTTAGGGGAGCTAAGACCATCAGATTTTAATTAATTTAGTAAAATATCATTTATATGCAGAGATTTTCCTCCCTGTCCCACTCCCCTTATCGGTACTTAAAATGTAATAGGTTTAGAATCCCAGGCATGGTAGCACACTCATTTAAGGCTTGAGGCAGGGAGATTTCTGTGAGTTTGAGGCCAGCCTGGTCCCCAGAACAAGTTCCAGGATAGCCAGAACTGTACAGAGAAACCCTACCTCAAAATAAATAAATGAATGAGTGAGTGAATGAATGAATTAATACGATAGGCCCAATTTAGAATAAGTGAAGGTCTCCCAATAAAATACTTAACTAAAGCTTAATCCCTGCCTGGTTTCTTTCCAACTGATTGAGAAAATCAAATTTAGGTGAATATCTTTTTTTGTTGTTTGCTGATTTTTGAGTCCTAAGGATTGGATTTAGGGCCTTGTTCATGCAAGGTAGGTGCTATGTCACTTACCTATATCCCAAACTATTTTTTTTTTAAAACTGTGCGTGTGTATGCTGTGTGTTGTGTAATTTTGAGCATCTCACTAAGACTAGTGAGGATCTGTGTAGACTGGGAATGAACTCACTCCTTAACCCCGACTGGGCTCGTAGTCCTATAGTCCTACCTGAGCCTCCCAAGTGGCTGAGATTATAAACCTACACCACCACGAGGACAAGGCCCAGCCTCTCATGATATTCTCTCTCTCTCTCTCTCTCTCTCTCTCTCTCTCTCTCTCTCTCTCTCTCTCTCTCTGTTGTTGTTTTGTTTTGAGGCAGGGTTTCTCTGTGTAGCTCTGGCTGTCCTGGAACTCACTCTGCAGACCAGGCTGGCCTCAAACTCACAGAGATCCACCTGCCTCTGCCTCCCTGAGTGCCAGGATTAAAGGCGTGCGCCACCATCGCCCAGCTAGGATTTCTTTTTTAAGAGAGAGGTGAGAGGCCATTAGATGTCTCAGTGGGTAAGGACCCTTTCCAAGGTAGATTACCCAAATACAATCCCTGGGAACCATGTGTAGAAGGAGAGAACTTACTTCTTCACTTTCTCCTCTGACCCTACACATGGGCACCAAGGTGTGTGTACCCACCTATGCATGAACATTGAGCGAGGTGGGGAAGAAGTGAGACCAGACAGAGCTTAATAATAAGGCCCTGAAGACAGTCTTGGAGCAATCAGCATGATGACTTGGACAGGGAAAAAGATTCTTTATTGAAAGAATAATTGCTGAGGGCGTCATTAGCTGTTACGTGACTTATTCGCCTCTTGTAACTCCACCTGTACTCATTTCAGCTTCTGATAAAGAATCTGAAGAATGAGATCACCAAAAAAATCCAGGTGCCCAACTGTGATGAAATCTTCTATGCTGGCACTGGCAACCTCCTGCTTCGGGATGCAGATTCCATTACACTCTTTGATGTCCAGCAGAAGCGGTAACATGGCAGATACCTCTGACAGACAGAGTTGTAGTGAGGGAAAGTCGAAGTCTTTACTAGGAGCTTTTTCCTAGGCTTACTATGTGGCGTAGCTGCTGCTTGTACTCTTCAAGACTGTCCATAGTTCTTTTACTCCTTCCATGGCAATCCTACCACCCTACGCATGCACTCTAGTGGTATAGCAACGGGCTATGTAGTTAGGTATTTTTATAAACATACCTAATGACAAATGCTTTCAGGTCGTAGAGTGAGAAGGACACAAGTTGAATAGCAGTTACTGTCCTTAAAGAATTTTATACTTTTAGTAGACTGATAGGTGTAAGTGCCTATAGGAGGGAATAGGGGACAAAGAATGAGGAAGGGGCAATGCAGAGTGTGAGCCAGAATGTTTTAGCTCACTGACCTACAGTGCAGGCAACGTTTCCTTGGTGTTACATTGAGAAATTGAGTTTTACATTAATTAAAGATGGAAAAGATATAGGTCTTAGCTTGAGACAAGGGAATTCTGCCAGTTTGTGATTACCTTTCTCTTGCTGTCCCAGGACTCTGGCATCAGTGAAGATTTCCAAGGTGAAATACGTTATCTGGTCAGCAGACATGTCTCATGTAGCACTGCTGGCCAAACATGGTAAGGCTTCATTATATCCACCGTCTTAGAGCCCACTTCCTCCCTGCCAGTCTGCTGCACTCACCCTGTCCGACAGAGCACTCATGCCCTTTGCCTCTTACAGCCATTGTGATCTGTAACCGCAAGCTGGATGCTCTGTGTAACATTCATGAGAACATTCGTGTCAAGAGTGGGGCCTGGGATGAGAGTGGGGTGTTTATCTATACCACAAGCAACCACATCAAATATGCCGTCACCACTGGGTAAGTTAATTATCTGGGACACAGTAGGAGAAGGTGTCTTCTTGAAATCACTGTGCTAGCTCAAGAGATATAACTGCAGTTCTCTGTTAACATTCTCCATGAAAAAGCTAGCAGGGCTAAAGACATTCATGTGGGCAGGTGTGGGCGTGTGGTGTGTATATAGAGGCAGGTTTTCACAGACTGGGTAACTTGAGTTCAAGCCCCAGATTCCTTCAAGTGGCTGGAGAGAACCAGCTGCTTCTGAGAGTTATCCTCCAACACCCAACACACACATTATATACACATACAAACACATACACATAAAAGTTTTTTCAAAACATCAGGAAAAAAATATAAAGGATTGGGGAAGGACCAGTGATACAGTGCATCAGGTTTAAACAAAAAATACTTTATGTGTGAGCCTGGCTTGCACCCCGTGTTTGATCCCAGAACTCTTGTATGAGTGGAAGGAGGGAGAGAACGGGTTCCTTAGAGCTGTCCTCTGCCTTCCACACATGCAGTGCGCACACATTTATATACATCATGGTCACATATGATTTGTAACATTTTTAAGGGAGGCTGGTCAGTGGTAATGTGCTTTTCTAGAATGGCCAAGACTCTAGGTTCAATCCATTTTACTGCAAAACATAAAAAGTTCATAGCATCAGCTTGGTGGTGATGGCTCACATCTTTAATTCTAGCATTTGGGAGGCAGAGGCAGGCGGATCTCTGTGAGTTCGAGGCCAGCTTGGTCTACAGAGTGAGTTTCAGGGTAGCCAAGACTGTTTCACAGAGAAATCCTAACTTGAAAAACCAAAAAGAAAAAGAAGAAGCTGGGTTTCCTTGCACTTCCTGAAAATTGTGCCTTTCCCCCTCTATTCCTAGGGACCATGGGATCATCCGAACTCTGGACTTACCCATCTATGTGACAAGAGTGAAGGGCAACAATGTATACTGCCTGGACAGGGAGTGTCGTCCTCGGGTACTCACCATTGACCCCACTGAGTTCAAATTCAAGCTGGCCCTGATCAACAGGAAGTATGATGAGGTATGAAGCAGGGAGCCGTAATGGGAAGTGCTAAGAGGCTGTGCTCCTTTTTCCTGATAAGCAGCCTCTGCTTCCTGCTTCCCACACCAAATGTCTAGGTTCTGCACATGGTGAGGAATGCCAAACTCGTAGGCCAGTCAATCATTGCGTATCTCCAGAAGAAGGGTTATCCTGAAGTGGCCCTGCATTTTGTGAAGGATGAGAAAACTCGATTCAGCCTAGCTCTGGAGTGCGGAAACATCGAGGTGAGAGGGCTACAATCCTTGTCCCGGGTGGCTGTAGAGAAAGAGAGAGTTCCAGTCAGTGGAACGTAGTAGAGGGCTAGATGGGAAACTGTTCTCCAGAAAGTGGTATCCTGGCAGAGTGCAATTAGGGTGTTTTTAGTTAAAGTGAGCCATTTTCTTCTTCTGTTTCTGATTCTTCCATCTCTTCTTCTGCCATAGTTTTTCCACTCTCATGATTATCTTCTTTTCCCTCCCTTCCTTCCTTCCTTCCTTCCTTCCTTCCTTCCTTCCTTCCTTCC